>NW_010270490.1:39857-108108 GCF_000690775.1 Eurypyga helias
CCCCCCCCCCCACTGCCAACGCCTCCTGTCACTCCTCTCCCAACGGCTGTGTCAGCAGCACCCAGTGCTTGTGTCTTAGCCTCGCACGGGAAGGAAAAGCATTTCTTTCTTTCTTTCCCTCTTAAAATAAAATAAAAATAAATGCCCTAGAAGGAATTCTGTCCTATTTTAAAATCCTAAAGTTGATCTTCTTAAGCCTCAAAGGGAGATAGAGTGAGGGAGTGAGACCAAAGCCTTTAAGCTAATTAATACTTTCCCCTCCCTACTGCTGAAAGAGACTTTTTTTTCTAAAAATACATCCGTAGCCCGTTTTTAATGCTGTCTTCCTTCACGTCAATGTCCCCAATAAAGCAGAGGAGCTGAGTTGTCATCTCTATCTCAGGATCTTCCCCGCCCCTCACTTTGAAGCTGGGATAGGGAGGGAGACAGGAGAAGAGGCCTTGGAGACTGGTATCTGTGTAGTTGTCTTATCGCAAGGGCTGATGGAGGCAAGAGTATGGCCAGGCAAGAGATAGGGCTGGGACCTCACATGGGTGGTCCCCCAAAAGCCCCTTCCCTCTCACACAGGAGGAAGAGCCCAAGTGAAGGGATCATCCACCCCAGAAGGTGAACATAACACTTGGCATTGCTTTCAGAATACGAAAGAGCAGGTGGGCAGGAAACACAAAACCAGCCAGAAGGAGACAGCAGAGGTGGGTCTGGTTTATGCTAGAGAAGACCACCTTCATATGTGTGTTTGTGTGTGCTGAGGTGGGAGGGCACCTCTTGGTGCCATCTCTTTGGAAAAGTCCTCATCCATGCCAGGAAGATTCCTGGGCTTAATCCCTCCCCTTCTGCTCCCTCAGAACTGCTTGGTGTTTCCTTTAGCAAGCATGCGCCGTACATACACTACCATACAGGTGTATTTACACGTGATGAGGTCTGCTAGGTCTCAGCAGAGGTCTCTGGTACAATGCTCCAACGTAACAAGAGAAAAAGTTTTGGTGTTCAGAGTGAGGCCATCTCTGCGTCGCACTGCAGTTCCGGACAGTCTCTCCTCGTCTCGAGCTCCCTTCTACTCGTGCCCTCCCTCGCCTGGAACCGGCTGCTGCAAGGAGATAACATTTGAAGAGCGATGAGGACAAAGCATGGCAAGTGGTACCAGTTCTCAGCTCCAGCTTAGCAGGTGGCAGCAGTGTTGGCAGGGGGGAACTCCACCCCCAGGAGTACCCCAAGGTCGGTCCTTGGCACAGGTGAGTCTGTTTCTCTCCGAGGCTGGCGACGCTTTGGGGTGGGTACAAACCTATGGCCTGGTAAATGCAAGGCAGGGAAGGAGGTGGAGGAGGAGCAAACGGAAGACTCGGTGCCGAGAAAGCAGCAGGTCATCAAGCCGCTCAGGAACAGGGCAGCGAAGTGCTACACGGGGACAGCACGAGCTGGGCTGGCAGGGTGTGAGGATGGGTGAGCACGTAGGTTGGCAGTTTCTGCGGATGGCTCCTCGCAATTAGCATCATCTTGAGGGGAGACAGGGTAAGAGTTAGGTCAGTCAGCTTTTTTTTTTTTCTTTTCTTCTTCTTTTACTAAAAAATAAATCACAAACTAGATCTCTGTAGGCAGAAAGGGGCCCTGGGAGGTGGTGGGGACAGGAAGCGGGGAAGTCTGTGCTGTTTCGGTGCTGGTGGTGCGGCTACACGAGGTGTGAGCCACTGGAGTACCTGCGCCTCTGAAGCAGGGAGCTGGGGGGGCAATACTGGTGGGGGTGGTTGTAGGGAGGTGGTGGAGGTGGGAGGGGTGGCTGATGGACCAGCTTCATGGGGGTCCCGGGGAGCCCACTGCCCACACCGCGCCAGGGGGTGGAGGTGCAGGAATCGGAGGTGACGTAGCGTGTCAGAGTCTGGTTGAGGGCCGGCTCCATTCGAGCGAGGCACGGCTTGTCCAAGACAATGACTTTGACAATCTGCTGGCACTGTACAAGTGTCCCCGCTGAGGCGGGGTGCGAGGGCACCAGTGCTGTCTCCAGCCGCTCCCGTGGCATGTTAAGACGCGTGCTGGGCTGCATTCCACTCTCGGGCCCCAGGGCGGAGTTGTGCTGGTACGTTTGAAGCCTGTTGTGAATTGACACCTAGTTTAGAAACAGCCAAAGAAGCATTAAAAGTTACAAGACTTTTCCCATGGTCTGCTACTGGCTGCCCTGAAGCCCCACCACCAGCCAGCCTCACATGCATTACCCTCCACCCCAAAAAAAACCCAAGACACAACCCCCGGCTGCACAGCCCACCCAGTAGCCCCATCGTCCGCATCTAGGCCTAAGTGCCCCTGTCCTTTCCATCACGTCAAAGGCAGCAGGGCTGGCATTCCCAAATGCCGTGCAACTTTGATTATCCAAACGGCCCAGGGAACGCAAGTCAACTCTACTGAGTGGAGGCGTCCGTGAGTTCTCAGGGTAATGAACAGACCTTGGAGGTCATGCCCTTGTCCCCACCAGCCAAAAAGGAGAGGGGAACCAGCCAGCAAGGTTTCAGATAATCGAGGTTGTACGTTTCAGCACAATGATGGTAGCTGAATCTGAGATAGACAGAGAGACTCAAGCCTTTCCCAGCTCCCTGCCTTTCCGAGTAGGAAGGAATACCACATGACTGGCTAATCTGTTTACAAAGGAAAAAGCAGAAATCTGACATACTCTAGCAAAAGGCAGCTCCCTCTGATCCGTTTGATGGTTTGTCAGTGAAAGGAAATGATTTTAAAAAAATTAAAAAAAGAAAAAAGAAAGAAAAAATGCCCGTCCAGCTCATACAATGATAAAAGAAATTCATGATGAAATGGCAGCAGATTAGATAATCTCAAAGAAATGGAAATGCTCCTCTGCTGGCAGAGTGTTATACTTGGGCAGCTGAAAGGGGGAAGGGAAGCAGGAGGTCATCAGGGTCCCCACAGAGAGATGCTGATAATGGAGTCAAATAAGGGAGCTCACTGAGTCCAGTTTGAAAAGGCAGAGCTGGCCTGGACTGGAGGTCCCTAGGAAGGGAAGCACAGCAGGAAAATGATGCTTCCTGAATGGTGGGTGAAGTTCTAGTTCCTCCTGGCAAGGACATGGGCTGATGGAGACCCCAAACCCCAGCAAAGCTGCCGGCTCAAAACAGAATGTCAGCCAAGTGACCAACCCTGGGCAGGAGACAAGTGCTTGCAGGCTGGCATGTCGCGCCCAGGTAGGAGGGGGTACAGATGGGCAGATGGGACAGCAGGGTGCCCTGATGGTCTGGCATGTTGAGCAGCAGCACCAGCAACCGGGAAGGAGAAGCTGTTGGAGTGGCCAAGATGCCCACCATGCTGGAACAAGGAGGAGCTCTCGGTCCCTACTCAAGCATGGAGGTTGCTCGGACCCACTGCACAGCAGGACATCATACTGTGTCAGGGTTTATTCAGGCAACGAAACATCCCTCCGGAAAAACTGATTGCTGGGCCAAGAAGTGCTAATGACATTAAGATGCATGGAAGCCATTCTCCACAAGGAACCACTCCTCCCAGCGGGAATAGGAAATTGGCTAGGAGAGGCACCTTCCCCAGGAAGGGGGTGTCTGCAGGGAAATGCGGTGCTCTGCAGGGAGAAGAAGCAGCACCCACTCCCCACAGAGAAGTTGAACTCTTCAAGTAAATATACTGTGACAAGACGGGAAAGAACTACCCTGGAAAAGGGCAAATTCAGGACAATGGAGATATTCCAGATAGGGAGAGAGTAGGAAGTAGATAAGACTTTCAGTGTGAAGATCGCATTTTCCTGTTTCCTCACAGGCAGTGGGAGTATGCGTGTCTGTGAAGAAACAGGCAACCCACTGGATGGTAGACATCCCTGCAAAGATAGATGCACACAGGACAGCCAAGCTCCCTACCTAGGAAGGTGAAGTTCTAGGGAAAGTCTGGTATACAAAGGCCATGCTTAATCCCCTTCAAGGGGGGATGGAGAGACAGAGCTGCAGAGATTGTGCAGGAAAGCTGGGCTGCAGGGAATTTGCATGTGATGCTGCATGGAGTTAGCATGTCAGGGAAGTCTTTAGTGGGGTTCTCAGTCTCCCCATAAGCAGTGGGGTGGGTTAGTCTACAGCGTTTGGGAGCTTGGTCCATGAGGGATGTTACAGTTATAAAAACGGATTGAAAATGCTTTGAAGTTTAGTTTGGATTTGAAAGTTGTATTACCCGTCCTAGCAGTAACTTTTAATTGTATCTCTGGAAATTGGTAAAATTGTCAGTCTGGCTGGGGAGGCATTGATTAAAACCTGAGAAAAGAAACAACAGAGAATGTGAGAAGAGCTGAAGTGAGAGAGAATTACTTACCTCAGCTGCTCCGCACTCTACTTACCTCCACTGTGCTGTCCGAGACCTTCTCCCCCAATTCCTTCTTGCCTTTGAAATAAAACAAAGATCTCACTCATGAGGTGTGTACTTCTAGTCAAGAGCTGACCCTCATACTGTGGACTGGAAAGCTAAAGGGAGAGGTGCAGGGCCAAACAAGACTCGATTATGAGAACAAATCCAGACCCTCTTGCAACCTGGTGGCTATTTAGCGGGATAGGGGAAGCCCCCTGTGGGGGCCTCTCCTCAGGTTGCGATCTCAGGGCCATTCTAGTGAGGCGGTGGCCGCTCACCTCTACACTTGATTTTTGCTGGCATACAAGCCGAGGCACGAATGGACACAATGCCTTTGACCCAAAGAGGCTGGTCCACGGTGTTGGTGAAGAAGCTGGAGGAATCTGAGAATGCAGATACTGTGTTGTATCCGTTCAGGGAAGAAAAAGTGGGCCAGGTTCTCCAGGAGTTACCTGTGCTCCATCAGTAACACCTCTTTGTGAGATGTTACAGCTACAGACTGGGTAATGAGGCCTTAATGGCTTTTCTAGGGTATCTGAAGAATGCACATGTGCTCATATTTCCACTATTTGCCCAAGGCTAAAGGATACAAAACTAAACATTTCCTTTTGCAGTTATTCTTGCAGGAATCAATGAGAACACATTTGCAAAGGCAGCACTGCTTGACCAACAGAAGTTGGGTGTCCTCTTACCTGTTGGAGAGCCTTGCTTAGACTGCAGTTCCATCTGGGCTCCGTTGGTCCTTAATGAGAGAGTCTTTGCCCCTTGCTGTTTCTCCAGCTCCCCTGCAAGACAGACATACGGAAGTGAAAGAGGAGAGGGATGGAGGAAAGGGCACCAGCATATTAAAGGAGCAATATGGGAAATCAGCAAGGAGAATTAATGCAAGAAAATGACAAGAGAGTGTCAAGAAGGGAGGGAGAGAGGAACAGCCATTAAAAGGCAGAAACAGGAGAGGACTCGACATGTGGAGGAACTTATACATCTCCACACAACCTTCTATGTATGACCTGCATTTATACCGAATAGGTTATTGCTGGACAGGAGGAGACCACTGATGCTGAGCTACTTTGGCTCATCCGTTCATACATGGAAAGGCCATCAAAGGATACATGGACATCTAATCTATGTAAGACAGGCCACAGAGGGACAAAGTACAGACTGCTTATCCCCCAGACACTCCTGGAATGAAAGACAACTCTGCTAAGGCTCCCAGACCTATCTTGTGCTTCCCAGCTAGCTACAGACCATATTTGCACAGTCAAGGGAGTACGGGATGGAGAAGGTTCTCCTGGGTCCGAACAGTGTAAGTGTCACTATTCCAGCCCAATGTATCATACACCCTGTTTCTTAAGCACCCTAAGTAGTTAAGTTCTTCCATTTCTTCAGCTGTCAGGTGGTCACAGAACCTGGCTGCTTTTTCACCTAATCAGCAAACACAAGAACAGTCAATCCTGTGTAGACTTGTGCTACTCATCCTCTTTCCTCTGGTTCCTGAAGAACCCATTTCCTTTGCCCTTTCTCCCTTGCAGACACATGCAGAGTGATAGCATCGGAGTGTGAATTGTATTAGAGGCCCTTACATTCAATTCGTATCTGCTCCAGCTCTGTCACTTCTGCTATCGACTCTTTCAGATCTTCCACAAACTTCTGCATTTCCTCAGCACCCAGAGCACAGAAGTGTAGTACCTGTTTCTTCTCTGAGCCTGAAACTGGAGTCACCAGTGTGATGCCATGGGGGTAATCTGTAAAGAAGAGGTATCAAGAAAGTAAAGAGGCTTTAGGGATTCTTGCTGGGGTAGCCAGCTGCTTTGCCATCTCTGCAGAACAGAGGGTTTCCAACATGAGGCCAAAGGAATGGCATGCCTAGAGCTTGTCACACTGCAAACTGTGGTATCCTGCAGCCCTCCAAGGGAAGAGAATGGCCAGGCTGCAGCAGCAAATCAAGTGCCACCAGCATCACACCGCTGCCAAACCCAGAAAACCTCAACTTCTAGCTATGCTTGGTGCGACACTGGCGCTGGGAACCTGAGCACAGTTAGGACTGTAAAGCCCTTCCAAATCTGTGGAGGAGTAAACAGTATATACGAGGAAAACAACACTTTTTCTCCTGTGGGAGAGGCAGCAGAAGAGGTTGGCTCCTGGAGTCAAAGACAAAACACTCATTAACATCTGCAGTGGCAGGACTTCTCCCCAGTCTCTACCTCCATCAGCAGAGCACATGGCAGGGGTGTTACCACAGCATGGGTGGGGAGCTCACTGTGCTGTGCAGAGAGAATGGTGAAGATGTGGGTTTATAGGTCTCCACTTAGTGCTCCCCAACAGGCCAAACACACAGGAATGTAAATGAAAGGACATGCCCAGAAAGTTAAAATATTACAACAAAAGACCTTGGGTTTTAAAGATTGGGATAGGTGCAGGGAGGTGGTGGCTGGAGATTCAGCCGATGGAAGCAGGAGAACAAGAGTGGGCAGAGAATTTGCTACGCCTGTAACTGGACTCTACCTTTTGCTCAGTGGGCAGTGTTCTCTACATTTAATTTCTCTCTTCCCCAGCCCTGGTCTCGCTTCTCCTCCACTGTTCCTGCATCTGCCTGCCTTCCCCATCCCTTTCCTTTATCAGTCTTTACCAAACAAGTCAAAGGACTGACCTGCTATTTGATGCCAGCCCTCAGCTCCCTCAGTATGTGTCCCAGGCCCCTTTTCCCACCCTGTGTCTGTCTCATCTGTACATCTGACAAGCTCTTTAGGGCATCTCTGCAGGGAATACACAACAGGATGCTTTTGACAGAAGATCCTTGGGCACTCCCAGGACAGTCACGATACCCCTAAAAGCTGATTCCAGTTCTGATGATGCCTCCTGGGGATGCTTAGTTACGAATGACTCTCTTGTACATACAGGGATGTGAAATCCTCTGCACGCTGCAGAGGGTAGGGTGTCGAGAGAGTGACTCATGCTGTCAGTGGGGTAGAGGAAGGATGTAAGAAACTGCCACGGTGCTGCTACAGCCTTCCTTGCTTGCAGCATGTTCTGCAGGTGCTCACAGGAGCCCCAGTGGGCATCAGCCAAGCTTGCCGGGGACTGCTGTGCAGCCCCTCTGCCTGTGCCAGCAGGAAGCCCGACTGTTTCTGGAACTCTTCCATTGCACAACCAGCCTCAGTCGTGACACATCATGGCTCCAGTCCCAGACCATCAAGGTCAGGCTGACTAGGGCTGGACTCTCGCCATGCTTTGGTGGGTGCTGTTCCAAGGGCTCTCCTTCTGCCTTAGGAAGCTTTTGGCACAGCACAGCATGGCACAGTGCAGGGAGGCAGCAGCAGCACCTGATTATCAGTGTTGAAGGCAGAGGTGGGAATTGTGACTTTGGGCATGAGGGGAGAGGGGCTAAAGCTGGCAGCAGCTGTTTTGTCAGCACGGTTCTCCACCTACAGTTGGCTCCTGAGAGCTCAGCGAGATGTATCTGGGGATTGGTTCCTTCCTTCCTCCCCACCAGTGCTCTCCCTGCCGCCACTGCAAGCCAGATACCTCAATGAGCTTAAGTTCAGCCCTTCTTCAGGTGCTCAGACCTAGCAAGAGGTACCAGGGCGCTCTTCTCATCACGCTGTACCTGCACAGTGATCTCCTCAGCACCAAGCCTCTGTTTTATCCCATCCACTTTTAACACTGATGGAATCCCTCTTCTGATGCAAACTCATGCTGGGTGACGCAGCCCCCTCCCTCCTCCTTTTCCGTGCCAAACCCCTCCAGGCAACCAAGGAGCAATGGACTTACATTCATTCTCAAAGAGATGGAACTGCATCCCTAGCAGGCCAACCGACTTGCAAAATGTGTACGTTGAGGAGCTTTTCTTCTTGGGGCAGAGCTTGAGGATCTGTTGGGGGGAGACATGCATCACTGGGCAGGATGTTGGGGAACAGTGAGGCAGGAGCAATACAAACTGTTCATAGCACAAAAGGTTTTTGCAAGCTCTGTTAATTCTACATGGGAGAAACCCCTGGTGACTGACAGGCTCTTTGCCCAGAAAGCTGCCTGGCATGCTGCACTTGACACAACCCTTCTGAACCTCTGGATGCATAGCCCTGGGGCCCACTCCACTCCCTGTCTCCCAGAGGTGCTGGCTTTTTGATGCCCACATTTCTGACTTCGCAAGGGTAATTCTCTTCACCGAGGGCCAGATCGAAAGGCGTAGAGAGGCCTGTCAGAAATACCTTAGGGCTGTGAACAAGAGCATATGTGAATGCTGCGCTGCCCTTGCTCCCTCAGGACTAGTTCTTATGGATCTGATTTATCCCATGGAGTAGAGGGACAGCAAGGGGCAGAACCTCTCCCCGGGTTTACAACTGTACAAGCGGGTGCAGAGGAATAGGTGGGGACAGCTCTCTTGTCCTCTGCTCCTACAAAAGGGTTTGGTTTTAGCCTTGCAACAGCCAGAGCTTCGTTTTGCCATTAAATTCAGTGGAACTTCTTTCTTGCTTGGCCTCCCCCCAGCCTCAGCGTACCTCAGCCCTCCCTTGTACCTGCCCGAGCCCAGTTGCAAGGTTGCTGGCGCAGGACACTTTGAAAAGCATTATTCACATTCGAGGCTCCACTAAGTAACATCTACTCTCCTACAACCTTTGCAGCGTTAGAAGTCAGTGGTTCTAAAGCATCTGGCAGGAAAGATTTAAAGTGCGTGGCAGGGCTCTACTAACAGCTGGACTCGATGATCTTAAAGGTCTTTTCCAACCTAAACGATTCTATGGTTCTATACTACAGTACAAACAGACAAAGAAATGAGCCTCTCTTTCATGAAATGAACCTCCCTGCCGGCAATGGCATGAGAGAGAGCAATGACATTGCTCGGATGGCTGTGGGATGTGACAGTTTTTTTTTTTCAAGGGTTAGAGGAGTTTTAGATTTGGTAGGTTTTTAACAGTGAAGGGTCCAGAGCTGTTCTTACAGCTGGTCTTACACAGCTGATGGACCAGGAGATGGTCTGTCCTTAGGACAGGGAGGGGAAATGGATGTTGTGGGCTGGTTTTAGATTTCTTTATAGAAATCAGGGCGAGTTTTATGACTGCAGCACCTAATTGCCAGAGCACACTCACCACCAGCAGATCATTGAAGAGAAAAACTTCCCTCTGGTGAGCTGCCTGCTTCTGCACTTTGTTCACATCAGTCACTTCATACAAGCGGCTGCAGCAGACCAGCCGTCGGTGGGGCACGGACAGAACCTGCAGAAGACCCACAAAAGCATGCAGAGGCTGAGGGGGGTGCACAACCCTGCCCAGTGACGGTAGCACAAGCCAATTCTGCCCATTCAAACTGTCTCCTCATCATCCCTTTTCCTTCTGGTGCAATAGCAGAGAGTGTTACACCTTCATGATCTGGATAAATCAGAGGAGTGGGACAGGTAGCCCTCTTGCACACATCTTCATATAACTCTGGCTTCCAATCACTGGGTAATTGCTCATCCTCTCTCACACCACTGGACATCCGCAGGTTTTCTGGGCTTTGAGAAATTATTCTGCTCATTTTGGGTAAATGGTATGTATGTTTTTGCATTACAGATCGGCAACTACTAAAGAAGCTGTCTCTGCATTTGGGGGTCTCTTAACCCCAGCAATCCTTAGGGAACTCATTAGAGACAGATAGGTGAAATTGTTTTCTATCACTTTGCCTTCTGCTTCCTGCACCCCCACAAGACCTGAAAGCTTGAAACACTGCAGAGCTGTCACTGGAGCATTGGCAGGCAGGACCTGCGTTGGCAGACAGGACCTGCAGTGAGATTCTTGGGCAAACAATTACCACACCAGATACTGCCAACTCTGGCCAAGGAGATCCCCCCAAATCAGGAAAGAATGAGATAGCAAGGAAGAAGGTGTTTGGAGAAAAAGGAGGGAATTCATCAAGACAAGCAAGGAAATTGTTACAGAAGAGGAGTAGGGGCACAGAGGAAAAAGGCAGAAAAGAGCGACAGTGAGGAAGGTGGGGTGAGAGGGGTGAGTGGGTGCCAGCAGGGTTATGGGTGCTCACCGTTTTCATTCCAACTATGGACTTCTCCACTTTCGTGACATAAGTCACATGGTCCTCATTGGATTTTAGCTCTTTCTGCTGGATCCTCTCGTAGATCCCCACCACCAGCTCCCGGGGGATGTCAGCACCATCATCCACGCCTGCCAAACACAGAAAATGTTGGGCAGGCTAGGCAGGGAGAAAAGGAAAGGGAAGAACCGGTGGTCTGTGACAGGCACCTACTGCCTCTGCACTGCGCAGCGCTGGGAATGCTGGAGGGAAAGGGCAGTACTCCACTTTAGGATGTCTTCTTTCTTGCTCTAACACACCTAATGCACCAGCAGGAGAGACTGACCTCTCTAAGGCCAATGCAGAAGATTTCATTATTCTTTGCTCTGCATGGTGGCTTCTTTCCATGTGTTCCTTAAGGTTTTATAGCCACAGTTTCACATTCATGTATCTTGGGCCACTCAGCAGCAACCCCTGCATTGATTTCATGTCATCAGAAGTGCTAGATGTGGAGGAGACCTGTGATGGGATCCAGCTGCTCCTCCTGCCAATGCAAGCGTCAGCTCTCCTGTTTGCCTGGTGGCCTCCACCATTTTCCTTCTGTAATGTCTTCTAGGAGTAATACTTCCCTGTTATTCAGTATGGGATATCTTTGCCTTGGCCCTGTCGCTTTCCCATCTCCTTAGGTAACTCTCCAAAATCTGTCTGACCCTTGCAGAGCCTGGCAGAAAAGTTTTCTTTCACCCTTCCCTGAGCCAAACACCACAAATTAAACTGCCAGTCTTTCCTCTGAACTGAATTCCTTTAGTTGTTTTATACTGATTTCCTCTGCTTTCCCTCCAGCGCCCTGGTCTGAGATGTACTACCCCAAGTGATGCAGGTGACGAACTGCTGAGGAATGGAGAGGCATTGTCACCTCCTGGCTCCTCATCCATGTCCTTGCATGCAGCCTGAATACTCTGCCTTTTTTCAAACACAGCTTGGTGAAGCTACTGACCGGGGCATTGGCCTGCAGGTGAGTCTGGAAGGAACTGTCTCCCCCTGTATGTAATGGGGTGACATTCACTCACTCTAGCGAGCTGTGGTATGTTACACATTGGAGGTGAGTGATCCTCATGTTGGCTGAATTCATTGTGATGTGAACTGGCAGATTTTCAAGCAACTCTAAGTGTAAGTTAACATAAAACCCCTTTTTGAGTTGGTGCTATCAGCTGTAATACCAAAGGGGACGATGGCAGGTATCAGCCCTATTCAGTATCTCGGGAAGTAACTTGAAAGAGGGCCTCAGCATCACATTGTACCAGTCTAAAGTAGATGACAAACTGGGGAAGGTGTGGGAGGCTGAGACAACACTTTCTGAACAGCAGTCAGGTCAAAGAAACAAGTCAAAGGAACCCACAGAAGTTCAAACTCTAGACGGTGATTTACATGGGACAAACTCTGAGGGAGCTTCATCTGAATTGCAGATGTGCGGTAAGAGACACTTGGAAGATGGCTGACCCGGGATGACCTAGGAGTGAACATGGCTGGGAAATTAGACAAGTATTTGTCTAGACATGATGTCAAAAAGGCCAAACAAAACTAGGCTGCATTAGCAGATCTGAAAATAAGGAGGTGGCAGTGGCTCTATATATGGGTTTGTTGTGACCACATCTGAAAAAGTGCTTTTAGCAACCTATTACCAAGATGGGAAGGACCGACCTTGGAGAACAGAAGAAAATTGATTTGGGGAACTGATGTATCAGAAACTGCAAAGAGGTAATGTATGCATGAACTCTGTCACGCCTACAGTTACTATAAGCAATTGCAAGCAATTAAGAAGGGGAAGATGTAGCCTGAATAAAAGGAAAAATGGGTTCACATATTCAAAGCAGCAAGGAGGGGAAGGGCTTGTTTAGCACAACCCAGCAGAGTCTAAGAAGGATGGAGCTGAACAATAGGAAAATGTAACACAATGGACTGCTTCCAAGCAGTGAGATCTATTAAAAGATGAAACCATCTCTCAAGGAAAATGGCTGGTTTCTGAGAAGGCTGGACAGCTTTCTGCAGAAGACAAAGCTTAGATTTTCCCCTTCCACAGCATCCTAGAAGACACCTCAAAGGGTGTCTGGCTCACAGGGAGCAGCAGCAGCCCTGGATAAAGGCAGCTCTACTAGGTTTTTGCTGTCTTCACCTAGACAGAATTTAGAGCAGTAAGAGGGCAAAAAAATATCAAAGCAGGACCCTCACCTCTCAGATTGCGAATGAAGTCCTCCAGCATCATCTTCCTGTCAGGCTTGATGTTGGGGCTGTACATGTCCGTATTGAGAAGGATGATCGCAAACGCCAGGATGAAGATGGTGTCCGGGTTGTGAAACTGCTGGACCACATCTGGGTTACACATGCAGTACCTCTGGCTGCAGCAGGAGGGATGCACACACTTAACATGGAACACGGGAGTCCTCTGCTCCAGGGGGGCAATGGCTTCATCACAAGCAGATCAAATTCCTCCTTTCACTCCACCTCTCACACGAATGAGAAGGAACTGACTGCTCTCCGAAGGCAAATTTACCCACCGATGGCTGGAATAGGCTATGGAAATCTCAGTCATCTTGTCCTCAGGAGCGAGAAGAGCAAGTGAGACTGGAGAGGACTACTCAGGCTGGTCTCAGTAAGGGTAATACAGGAGGTTTCTACTCCAGCCTGCATTGCTAAGGGCAAAGGTTCCACTGGATGCACCATGGGAGCAACCCAGCACCCCAGCAAGCCCCAGTGCTGTTCTTCCTGCGAGTCATCAACCAACGGGGGGTCCCTTGCTGGAGGACACCTCAGGACTGGCCTCACTCTGCCCTTCGTGCGCTTCATGCCACTGAACATCTGACAAGGACATGGCTCTGCTGCCACAGTGGCACGGAGGACTCCGTGCTTCAGAAGCCCCTCCATGATCACCTCCTTTGGAAGGGAGGTACCTGGCCATTCACTCCATGTCCGCTGCCTTGGGTGTGCTCTGCTTCTACCTGGTTCCCGCAGTGGGGCTGCAGAGCTCATTCTCTTACCTGAAAGCCTCAATTAGCCGCTCCACCTTCTGCGCCTCCCCCTGCACGCGGATGTGGGCCTGGAATTTCCGCAGGGCTTCGTCCAGCTCCATGCCTGAGAAGTCCATCTCGTCCACCACGCAGCTGTAGGAGAGGGACACAGCTTTCCTCAGCACCTCCTCCCGCGGAGGATGCCAGGCAGGCTCCTTCAACGTGGTGCCAGGGCTCAGTCCCCAAGGGAAACACCATGGCAGAGACCCTGAGACATCGCTACGGCTGCCCAGATCATACTTAAAATGGGCAGTAATGTCAGACAAGTGAATCCTGCATTCTACAGTAGATGAGCAACTCCTGTGCCTAACCATACATATATATGTGGTTAGATATGGTGTATATATATATGTATGTGTGTATATACACCACGATGCATATGTATCATTCCATATACAGCACATATATTTACATATAAGAGAAAGTATATAACTATGTATTGATATTTATCTGTGTCTATATAGATACAGATATCTAGACATCTATATTGACACAGATATTTAGACACATATCGATACCAATGTCAATATAGATGCAGGTCCATCTATTTCTGCCTTTCCTATTACCTGGAATCCTTCACACTTCATCCATTCCTCCCTTCCTCTCAGCACATGCACTTGTTCACTACCTGCTGTTCCTGCACTTGTCCTCTCCTCACCTTCCATTCCGTCACACACACATCCCCATTTGCAACATGTACCTTCTCCACCACTCTTCACTCCCACTCAACCACCGCAGCCACAACGTTCATTATGCCTTTGAAGCCCACAGCCAGCTCAGAGACAATAGGAAATGGAAGCTGTTGTACAGAAATAACACTGCAGCATCAGCTGGCTTGTAACATCAGGACTAGGTAAAACTCTGCCCATGTAGTCAGTCAAACACCAGGCGTCCCCCATAATTCATTCTGTCCAAACCCCTATTCATTCTATACATTTCTACCCAGCCACACAATCTTTTCCATTTCCACCATATTTCAGTGCCATGCTTCCCTGTTACCTGCTGGAAATCCTTCCCCGCATACATCTGGTATCACTTTTCCTTTCACAGTGATGCACTGCACGCTGGTAATTCACAGACAATTTAAATAACCACAGAAGGGGACGCCACCTCTCGTTTCCCACTAAAGCGATCTCAGCTTATAAAAGTCCTACCGTTAGTCTCCAAAACCTACTACTTCAGTTCTTGCTGTCTGTATTAGTCAAATAATCTAGTTCTTCTTAGTCTTACTCCATGCTGTTTTGACCATTTGTAATGACACCACCTTCTCCATGTGGCTTCAACACGTTTTGTTAGCATATTCCTACCTTTAGCATCCAGGTCATTACTGCAAGCATTAATCAAGAGACTAGACTCAGAAATTTCTGCTCATAACCTCCCTTAGGCCCAACTTCCCATTTCAGCAGCATATGTAGGCACTAATGTCTGCATCAGCCAATTCTCTCCCCCATTTATGATTCCTCTGCTAATTTCCCTCTCTTCCATTCTCAACTAACAATTTCTCATGTCAAATGCTTTGCTGAAGTCTAGAATTACCTTCTGCATGTCCCTTGTCTAGAAAACTAGTTATTTTAACAAAGACAGACGTTGAATTAATGTACCCTCCGCTGGCTTTGGTACGTACCATTTACCTTCCTGTCTGCCATTATTCCTTCTCATCAATAAATTCTCAAAGTTGACACTCTATCTGACAGAAAAAGAAATTCACAGTTGCCAAAATCCCATTTTCTTTGAGCCTTCTTTAAATACAAAGTTACTAATTTGCTAATCTTCAGTCATATGGCACCACCTTGACATTACAAGTGTATTAAAAAAATCAAGGACTTCATGTTTTTTGCTTCTATATACCTGTTAATTCTCTCTCTCCCTTGCCTTTATTTCATCCTGTGTATGAAGTGCTGTCATCAGTTTCTTCTTCCTGTGATAAACTGGAGATGGGTCTGTTGGTCTTATCTACAGTGCTGCAGTTTGCTGTAGGCTGTTGGGAAGTGTTTTGTGAGCTAAGCTGCTGAATACCACATGCAGCCTTGCTATAACAAAAAATCTATTGCATGAGGTCTCAAAGGGCTGAGGGACAGAGTTTAAATGCCTAGAAATGTCTCACCATTCCTCCATCCCCCTACTGATTCAAGAGTTGGGATATCATTGCTTCATTGCTTCTGTGGGTGTCACTGAGTGATACCCACAGAATAACCTACCAAGAGCTCTGGCTGAACCCAGAGTGCTCAGAATCTTCTAGGGTTGGAGTCGTTAAAGCCTCAGCTAGGGATCTTTCCCTGCATGAAATCCATATAATCAAAATGAGGGAACAACTGGTGAGGAGCAAGGGGAGAGAATCAATGGGCTGCTCTCACAGGAAATTTTACTTGAATTTTGGGTTTTTTTTCCTTTACCAAATGGTAGACTGCAGAAACACTAACAAAATGGTTTCTGGCAACAGCAAAAACTTCCTCCACTGCCTCTTTCCTTTGTTATTTTTATTTTTCTCATACTTACACTCACATGTCCCTTGGGTTGACATCAAGGCATTCTGCTTCTTGGAATTTATCTTTGATAGTAAGAAATGTTTTCCTCTGATTAGTCGTTATTGTGTTCACAGCTGCAACCACCTCTGCAGTTGGACTTTTGTTATTATTTTTTAATCCTTTCCAATGAGTGATGTTTCTTAGCATTGGCCCCAGTGATTTTGATGTTATTGTCTGCTTCCAGACATGTGAAAGCAAAGTCCTTGCGCACCCCAGCGAGACCCGCTGAGGTCACCCTCGTAACCCCAATCCACCAGCATTAAGTCATGTATCTCTCGCTCCCTCCCTCATTGATCAATCCTTCCCCCTCCTCATAGGCTGCTCTAACACATCCTCCCCTTTGTGTACAGATCTCAAATAATGAAGTCAGTGCCCTTCATACAGAAAGCATCAAGCCTTTATCAGGACAAGGAGGACAAGACAGCTTTTTATAGCTCTTTTCAAACTTAAACAGGCATTGCTACATGAGTTATGCTCAGCCTCTCCTTTGAGAGGTTTTTTCACGGGCTGACAGAGGCAGATTTACCCTGTAAATTCAAAGATGAACTCCTGGGAGTCCCTTCCATTTGTCTCTCAGCCCAAAGAAGTTTGCCCCCTGTCCTGCTTCCTAAGAAAAGTTGACCAGGCAAAAAGGACAGGTTAGGAAGAAAGTTTGACTCAAGCAAAGTCAGCCTGAGCTTGTATTTGATTTATCTGACAAAGGCTGTGCCAAAGGCCTGAGGAATAGCTCCTAGAGGAGTCATCAGATATGCTGCTACCTTCTGCTGCTAGACAGACAGACAGAATGGTTGATTATAGTTGTCTGATAGTTTTTCTGAGCGAATTTGACAGAGCAAAGTCCATTTAAAGAGCCGAAGAGCCTTGTGCCATGGGGCTGCCATGTTCCTGCTCCTCTTCTAGGTGGCTACAAGCTTTGCTGCCTTGCCTGAGCTCAGATTCTTGTCCAGCCTCCCATTAACTTTCCGAACACCCAGTGGTGCACATGTCAGAGCTCCCTGAAATGCAACACAACTTTTCTTTGTGAAGCCAGAGCAAGGAGGTCTGTTCTCTTCAAGGCACAGACCCTGGAAGCTCCTATCTTGGCAAGTACGCTACAGAGAGTACATTGACCCTGTCAGAGCTGCAATGTAGAAGGCAGTGTAACCGCCTGCGTGATGGGGGTCTCTCCCCAGAACTGGATTTGCCAATATGAGATACAAAGGTTGAGCTGAGAGCGGGTGGCTCTCTGCATCCAAGGAATAAACCAGCAGTTTATGTACGTGTGTCAAAACCAGTGCTGGGTTCATTTTTCCACAGACAGCAGAAGGCCTGTGAGATGCCTGTTCCAGGACCACCAGGAGGTCTGAAGGATAATGAAGCAGGGCAGAGTAATCACCTTATAAAATCTCCTCCCTACCCAGGGACTTGCAAAAAGCCACGTGAGTGGAGCTCACAGTGCATTCAGAGATGCATTTAGCTCAGTACCCGCAGGGACAGGACTTTGGATGTTGGCATCGTGTTGCTGAAGTGAGCAGGAAAAGTGCTGACAGGCTGCCTCACAAACGAGGTGGTGGAGTTTGAGGGCTCTTGTGCCACTTGTATACATGGGGAGCTCAGTCTGTCCTGAGGCACTCACAACTGCAGAGAATTGCACGCCACGTGCCAGGACCAAAGGATGGGCTCTCAGTTGGATCATTTTGCCTCTATTACCTCTGTGGTGGCCACACTGACTCCCAGGCTGCAGGGCATAGATCCCCCAAAACCGGGGTGGATATAGCGGCATCAGAACTGCCAGGATTTAGCAAAGGGCTAAGCATGGTAAAAAAGCCCCGTGGTGAAAGGGTTCAGTGAAGGCAGGAAGCAGCTGTATCGTGTGGGGCTGGGATCTGCTCGCCCAAGTGTAATGACCTATTTTCCAGCTTTTCCGCTCAGGTGACAATGCAGCAGGAGCTGGGCTGCAACTAAAAGCTTCTGTAATGAACCTGCAGCCCATGCTCAGGGAGGGAGTGAGGGGGGAGGCAGCCAGGTGGAAAGTTTAAAAGCACAAGGCACAAAGATATTAATAAAAACCATCCCTCTTCTCAGCTTCCCTAACCCTGTGAACTTTGTGAAGATGAACTAGGCTTAGGGTGGACTGCAGAGGAAGAGCTCAGCGCCCTGGGTGGAGGCTGCCCTGCATGTGTTAACTGAGGGTCACAGAAAGAGGAGGGAGCAGGACTCACCAATACTTTGCACCAGCGGGCATGGGTGTGTGTCCCAATCCTGCCCTCCATGTGCAAGAGTAGTCTCTCCAATGGAGATCATGGCCCACCAGTTTTTCCTTTCTGCGGGATGCTGTACTGCATGTATTGCCTGTTTTTGTCTGGGACTGGGTCACACCTACTTGCCATTGCAGGGTTGTTGGTAGCTCACTTGGCTACTCACTTGGGCATCCACCCCTTCCTAAGCAAGGAATGTACCATGCCTTGCACCAGAGCTGCATCACAAGGTGGAGAGCTGTTCCGACACCAGACATGTTGGCCATGCAGGGGAGGGTTCTACCCAGCCTTCACCTTCCCTTCCATGGGACACTGGGTACCCTTGTCCTCCAAGGGACAAGGGAAACAACTGTTTCCCTGGGCAAGCTCAAGCTGCACCTGCAGCCTTTGCAAGCCTGGAGTAGGAAAGCTGCTCTTGTTCAAGAGTTTTATCTGTGCCACAGCTCTGCTTGCAGCAGGAGGTCAGAGCTGCCTAACACATCCATCACATCATTATCTCTTGCTCCACAGCACAAGCTGCAGCACTGTGCTGCTCAAACCCTCCTGTAAGGCAAGTCCCGCACTGATCCGCTGTGATGTCCTCAGCGAGAAGGGGAATGGATGCTAGTTTGGGTGAACCTGTCAAGTTCACTCTGCCAGCCCAAGAGGGATCTAAGACCTCTTTGAGAGACAGCCTCTTTGCTGGGCTCCCAGACACTCCTAAGAGCAGCTTTTCTCTCCCTGACTTCCCATGAGAGAGAGGACAATACATGCTTGACAAGCAGGAGGGAGAGTGCGTCTAACAGCAGCTTACAGCCCAACACCAACCAGCCCCCAGCTCAGCACAATGTCTACTCTGCTTGAATCCCTGCCCCTTTCTCTGCTGACACCAAACACACCAGGACAGCCACTTCTGCACTTCCGAGTCCCACAACCTGAACACAAACCATCTGGTACCAGCAGCACAGCCAACTCCATTCATGGCATCACTCACATTATCTTGTTCATGAATTAACTATAAATGGAAGCAAATCCTGAGTCAGAAACAGGTGGAGGGGAAGAATGAACTAAAGTGAAGGGAAGTATGAATGAAGGAGAATAAAAGGAACAAATAAACACAGAATGAAGAGTGCACAAAAAGAAAAAAATAAACAATAAATGTGAGCATGTAACACGAAAGAAACGAATGAAGAAATGATGGAAGAATGACGATGTGCTTCATGTTAAAAATATGTGCTAACACCTTGGGCCTGACTTCTTCAAAGAAACAAAATTATTTTTCTGCAGTAGTTGCCAAGTAGATTTGATAAAAACTGTTCAATACCAGATCAGTGCTTTAATGGCCCAGGCTACTTCCCTACAGCTGTATTCCTTGGACTGGTAGACACTGAAACCCTGGGGTGGGTCCCCAGCTGGCTGCAGGGCAGGTTGTAGAAGCAGATTCCCAGGAGAAGAGGCTGGATCTTACTCTGGGATGCCGGATCACAATGAGTTGTTATTGCAGGATGCTCAAAATTGGTTACAGATGGGATTTATGCCCTGTAACATAAAATGGCTAAAAGCTAAATGTCCAGCCTAAACCAGCACATTGAGAAAAACAACACTCTTGAGGGACCTGTGTCTCTCCACTGACTAAAGGAATTCATAAATTCATAGAAGACAGTAAACTTGGTGGTAGCTCACAATAGGTGAGATAAATCCGCTTTTTAAATATTGAAGCCTCTTCTGCAAGAAAAAATGACATACTCCCTAAACAGACAGGCCTGAGCAGTTTAGTGTTATCAAAGGATGTGTGCCAATTATAGCCACATAGTGTTGAAAATCCCTTGCTCTCTTGTTCCTCTGGCTAGCACGTATAATTACTTGTGAGTTAGCCAGGCACTTTTACTGGGTTCCAAGAAAATCAGTTAAAGGTTGAAAGACAAGAGTAGGAATATAATTTCAGGGCTTTTGGGTGCTGGGCATGCAGGTGTGGGAAGGCAAAATAGCACACCAAAGTGCTCGAGCTTCACACTGTGCTTACCCTCCCTCAGCCCCCTGCCCTTGTACGTAAGAGGCTTTGCAACCAGCATGGCACTTCTCTGGAGTTTTGCATCTGATGGGTGGACAAGTAAAGAGGGATCATCTTCCCAGCGCCAAATGCCACTGTGCACTCCTGAGCCTTGCTGCCTGACTCCAGGAAGAGGCAGCGGCTGGCTGGTTTGTCAGCCAGCACAGCTTCAATACTTAGGGAAGCCAGGAGAAGTTTGCAGAGCGCAGACTTACGGCTGGACTTAAGCTGAGTCTGGAGTTTGTAACCTGGGCACAAGGGAGGCTGACACTTCTGCAGATGTCTTAAAAGCTGTCCTATTATTTATTCATGCAGCTGGGTTAATTCAACCTGGCTGCAACAGAAACAATGCTTACAATACACAATTCTAACACAAGTTTTCATATCGAGCGAAAGCTAAACTAACACAGCAAGTGGCATCAATAATTGAAATTGCTCTCAGGAGGGAGAGGACAGGCTAGGAAGGCTCCAGGGCCAGGTCTGGGATGTGAAAGAGCAGAGACAATGCCCCCTGCACACAGGCTTGCTCACTGCAGGTGGCCAGTGCCTGTCCCACAACTACTGCCTGCTCATGGCCACCCTGCCTGGGCATTTGAGCTTCCCAGGATCAGCACTGCCTGGTCTTCTGATGCCCACCTGGGCCAGAACAATGACTGTGGCATCGGGCAAATTGTGCAGAAGCTACCACAGGACCTATCCTGGCTGCCACACACTCTCCAGGGAATACCACGTACTCTAACCTTGGCTTGCTAAGTGTGGGTAGATATGGGACTGCGACACAGCCCTTGCAGAGTCCATTCTCCCCACCTGTGCCAGTGTTCCTGAGATAATTTGATTGGAGTTGGATGGGGAATGAGAACCAAACCAGGTAGAATGCCAAAAGGCCTTTGAGCTCCCTCTTGCTCCCACATAAACAGCTCAAAGTTGTGACGAGTCCTCGAGTTACGGTGCACTGGAAATGCCAACACACTACACTACGCTGCCAGCCCTCTCCTTCCTGCAGCATGGACAGGAAAAGCATCTCGGATGATAATCCTGGGCCAGATAATCCTGGCAATGCCTTGTTCCCATGCATGTCACACCGCTGGGTGTGCTCTCACAAGCAGTTATGAAAATCTGCTTGCAAAGCCACCAACCATTGCTCCCCCCAAGCTCAGAACTGACACAGGAAGAGAGTGAAAGTACATGCAAACAGCACAGCTACAACTAGCTGAATGCGTGCGTTTTTCCTTCCTGTTTTAGAACATTCTGTACATATTTTATGTTTACTTTTATATTTGCCTTTAAGGAAGACAAATCAGCAATTTACTGTGAAGAGGGGATGGCAGCAGGGTTTGTTAGTGCAAAAACATCATCTGTTGCCTGGAGAGATCAGACTCAGGTCTGAACCCCAAATTCAGACTCAGTTGCTTGATATTTGTTCCTGTACATACAGTCTGTGTCCAAGGTATGTCCATGTACACACAGCCTCAACAGCTCGGTTCCTGTCTCTGAGCTTTGCTCTCCGCATCCTAACTAGGATGGCAGGGTCCCTCTTTCATTGAACGTTTGGAGCGCTACATTGAGAGATGCAGTAGAAACTGAGAGTTACAAGCTCGATGGAGTAGGGCCACCTGCTCTAATGGCTCTCCTGCAACATGCAGAGACAAGACAAGCAACTGCAACGTTGCCTGGGCAGCGAGGCTGGGAGACAGGCACCAAGCTTTGCAGTAGGGACTGTTCCAGGAGCCGCTAACACAGAGATTGTAGTCACATGTGAGGCAGAAGAACACGGTCTTTTGCAGAGATGATGACAAATTTAGGGCTATGAGGAAGTGCCAGACTACCGCTATTGCAATATCCCTCTGTCTGTGCAGAGGCTAGGTTTGGACTTCAGCAGAGTATCTGTCAGGGGAAGCAGCCCATACATTGCTTGCTGGGGAAATAGAGGCAATTACTTTTAATTGTAGCTCTCAGCATGAAGAGACTGGAGAGAACATGTGTCTCGTTGCTGGCCAAATCAATACCCATACAGTATATTAAAAAAAAGAGCTGGACCAAAGGTTAGGTACCTGCAGCAATAAGTAGCAATTGCATCAGAAATTAATTTTGAAATTTGGGCCCAAATTTGGCTCCTGAAGTGGCATCCATCAGTCTTTCCTTGGAAGAGAAGTGCTGTGTTCTTTGGACTTAGGGGTTCTATTTGGCTTGGTTTGAGAGAAACCACTGCAAAATTCAAGGGAGATAGAGAACATTTTGGAGAACAGGAGAAGATAATAAAGGAACCAGTGCAGAGGACTTCCTGCCTAATAGAAAGGCAGCTCTTACTAAGAACTGTGCTTCTGCCTAATAAAAAGAAGACCCAACTGAGTGCTGGTCATGCCTTCAAATGGGTCTTTCATTGAGCTTGTTGCCCCCTGACAACACACACCACGTCAGCCTGCATTGCACCCCTCACATTCACACTCTGGTGCTGCTTTCACTGTAGCACTACTCAGGGTGGGAGAGGTGGTATCCCCTGTCCTGGTGTCCCCTTTTTATCATACAGAGAGCTGTGCTTTCACTTTTTCCCTTATCTGAAGTAGATCAGGACCAAGGAGGAAACAAAAGCTCATCTCAGTTCCCCAGGCCTATCTATCTGCAAGAAAGCCTGTCATCTTGAAAGCACTCAGAACAGGTGAGATACTTTTCTTCCCAACACTTCAGACCCTGCTCCTGCAGTGCTGGGGGCTCACAAGTTAGCAATGGTTACAGCGTGGAAGGCAGAGCAACAGGCAGGCACTGAGGTAGCATAGGTCGTAGGTGTTCACAGGGTTTTGCAGTCCAAATTGCAAGACTTGAAAGAGCAGAGGGGTGTAGGCTGAGAGGTGAATGGCTCGTGTGACCACGAAAGGGTTGCTGTGAGAGAGAGGAAGGGAACAATCCAGCAAAGGCACCCACTGAACACAACCAGGGAGGGAACCTGAGATCTTGTTCAGAAAAGGGACAGCTCAGCCCATTGGAGTTTTTGGAGTAGGGATGTTCCTCAGTGCTCTGTGACCGCAGTGGTAATGATACAGCACTGGCAGCATGGTTCCTCATGCAGGCCTCTGCATTATCACACACAGGACCAACTCCCCTATTATTATCCCCGTAGTGCAGTTGGACAAACTGGAAAGGCCACCCATCTCAACAATGGACAGAAAGAACCAGGTGTGGAGTCAGCATTCGCTGCTCCCTGCTGGTCTCACAGCAAGAAGCAGATAGTTTTCCTCCTCTGGCTCTCTTTGTACTACCCAGAAAGCATCAGAGATGCTCCATCCGGATGGGGTGAGACCCCAGTCACAGTTTCCCAGCCATAAAACCTCCCAGCATCACTAGTCCTACCACCAACAGTGCTGACCTTCTGCTAGATGGTCGCAGGCCCTCTGAGGAGAGGCTGAAATGAAAGGGATGCTGATCTTAAGGGGGTGAAGTTCCTGCAGAGTGGGGATGGAGGGACATGAAGGATGGGGTGCTTGCTGGTGCAGTCAGGGCAGAGCAGGCTGGCAACTCCTTCACAGTGCAGGGAGGAGGCAA
Organism: Eurypyga helias; assembly: GCF_000690775.1. Classification (NCBI taxonomy): domain Eukaryota; kingdom Metazoa; phylum Chordata; class Aves; order Eurypygiformes; family Eurypygidae; genus Eurypyga; species Eurypyga helias. The sequence continues at coordinate 63,595 of NW_010270490.1, forward strand.
AGAGGTTTCCACACTTACTCCAGGACATCTCTGTTGAACTGCTTCTTGCTGTTGCCCAGGAACTCCCCAATCATCTGGCGGCTGAGGCCCTTCCGCTGGAGCAGGAAGTGTGCGACCCCAATGGGGGTGTCCGGGATGAAGCCTCTGGAGATCAGGAACTGGATCCCTTTGTCTGGGTTTCTGGAAGGGAAGGACAGAGACAGGGTAAGTTTGCATGATCGTTTGGGGCATTGTTGCCTGTGGCTCACGTCATGGCTCGCAGCAACACAGTCTTCAGAATGTGCATGGGCTCTTATGAGTGGCAGGGACAAGTCTGGTGGGGGCAGGGAAAAGTGACTTGGGAGAGTCCCCCTCAGTTTCTGCTGAGGACAAACAGATGCCATGGGACCTGCTGTGTCACTTGTAGCCCCTGCTGTCACCTGGTGCTTGCAAGTGCAATCCCACTGCTACAAAGGATGCTGTGGCACAATACCAGCCTCATCAGTGTGTCTCTTCTGCCATCCCTCTGCTCCAGAGTCAAAGGATCTGGTATCCTCCTTGGACTTAGGAGACATTGCTTCCATGGACTATAAGCAAATGAGGTTCAAGACACAACAGGGGATAACCAAAGGATGACAAAAGAAAAATATTCTCTTTCCATACATTTTTAGTGCTCAGATTTGAGTGACACTTTCTACCTTCCTCACCTGAGCCTGGTGCTGGCTGCCTGAACAGAAATCCCATGCTCAGATTTGCTTATCTCTTCCTTCACTTCCCCCACCCTTAGCTGTGTTGTTCTTCCCTTCTGGATCTTCTCTATTGATTTACCCCCTCCAGCAGAAATCTCTGTGTGGGTGGATAAGAGCAGCACCTGGAGAATGCCTTGTCAGAGCTGGGAGCTGCGTGCAGTTCCCAGGCAGAGGGGTTTTCTCCCTCTCTGAGAACAGGCCTGGTGTGGAGTGATGTTCTGCTTGTTACTGTGCCAGTGTCTGTACATGTTTGTGTATGTGCATGTCCTGTACATGCAGATGTCTCTTGCACCATACATGTTCATCAGAGTCTGTCTGTCCACACATTTTGGCTTTCTCCTCATGTCTCCTCCAAGAACACACGCTTCTGTGTATCCTGGTGGTGGCTGTGAGTCTGTGTGGTGCTTGTCCCACAGTAAAGACAGGAATGAGTGTGTATTGTACAGGTTTCCTTCATCTATTTCAGTCTGCCCCGCTGAAGGGTATCTGTCCTGATGCCCTCTTCCAGAGGGGAATTAGTGCAATGACAGGAAGATTTCCATGTTCCTTTGGTTCTCTGAGCTGGTGAGTGGGGAGAGGTTAAGAAGGTAGCTTCCTCATGAAAGGATGCCATACTTCCATCATTAACCCAAATTCAGGGATCTTTGTCAAGGCTCAAGGAGCGAATTTGTTCAGGCAGTTTCCTGGGGTGAGGAAAGGATAGCATGAGATCGCAGAGCACGTGAATGCATGATATGTGCAGGCACAGACTGTGACACTGTCAGGTGGTGAAGGATGTGGGTGAGCAACATATGTCTAGCTTTAAGGGGATCAACATTCAGGAAAAAGGCCTGCTCCTTACAGGGGCCTCGTGGGTATACAAAAAGTAGACGGTCTTGAAATAGTTCTGCTTACTCTGTAATGTCACAAAGAAAACATGCTGGGCAGAGTGGCATCCCCAGGGAGAGTGGCTAGGAGAACAAGTCAGCCCATTAAATATACAAACAGGAGAGCTGCAAGATCTGATATTGATAAAAACAGGCCTTCCTCAGGGAAAAGCAACAGTGCACCTTCTGCATTATCACACAAATCTCCTCGTTCACCTTTGAAGAGTGCAGGCAAAGTCCTCTGCTAAGTGCAAAGGTCAGGGCTAAAGTCAAGTTAAGCAACAAAGAATCATAAAATGCACCTCCACCTGCGCACTTTGGTATTTGGCAAAGGACAGTACAGTGTTCACAGCACAAGGATTCTCTCAGCTACACTGGTGTGACTCCAAAAAAAATTGGACTGAATCTGGATTCACTCCAGGAGAGATGGAAACTGAATGTGGCAGAAAAACGCAGCTCACACACTCACGTGGATGCGCAGATTTCAGTAGAGATGGCACACGCAATGCAAAAGAATGTAGGATAAAACAGTCCAGCTCTGACAGCCCTCCTGCACTGCCTAGACTGTAACTCAAATATACAGGCATACACTATTCTTCCACTAACAGCAGCCTTTCATCAGTTCTTCCCTGGATTCAATTTGTTCCCCACAAAATCCTGATAGCAATACAGCATCCCTGCCACTGAACAACTGCGGACGTATCCCATGTGCTGCAGCATGCGGCTTTTACCCAGATGTGCAGCAAACAACTCCACTTCCATCTCTCCTGAGCCTGCTCCCTGCTATTTTCTTTAGTGTTGCAGGGGTGGTAAGCACGGCCAGCAAATGCTGCGGGATTCCTCACGTCCTGCTGGCTTTCCCTCTGCCCACGCAGGCAGCTGCCCACACACGCTGAGTTATTACAGCAGTGCTGCATAATGAAGCGCTCTCCGCTCCAGGAATTCCACCCCCTCACTGTGGAGTGGGAATGGGGAAAGTGCCACAGCAGCACAGCATCCATGTGTTCCCAGGGGGCTGCTCCGAGCCTGAGCGCCGCTTGCTGAAAACGCAGCTCCGGGCTGGATGGACCATGGCAGATGGTGCCAGCAACTGGAGGCTTTCAGCTCTTGGTGGGGGGAGTGGTCAGCAAAAAGGACACGCACGCAAGCACGCACAGCCTCAGCTCCACGTTCTGCGGGTTGGTGCCCACACTGCAAACCCTACAACAGTAAACTGGCCCCTTGCTAGAAGTGGGCAGGGAAACCAACATCCAAATAACGGTGGAGAGCTGAAGGGCCTTCCCAGCCCCTTGGATGGAGGTGCACTACGGTGTCAGAAGGGGAGCCACGTGTCCCTTAGATCCTGCTCAGAGAATAAAAACAAAGGCTTTGCTCCCCAGAGCTAGCAGGGCAGCTCCCTCCCTCCCTGTACTCCAACATTTTGTCTAGAAAACGGAGCCTTAAAACTAACCACACATTATTTTGGCAGCTAGTTTCATGGGAGCAAGGGAAGCATGGCTAAGAAGTCGTGTTTGGGAACCCTGCAGTAAGTCCCACAGGGACCTGCAAAATGCAGTGAACCCAGGTCACTGAATGAAGGAGGATGGCAGAGCTGCTTCCCCAAAACAGGCCTGGCACTGCTATTCTGTCACATGAATACGTGCCAGGCAGACAGGGGAGGAGAAGAGGCTGGGAAAAAGCATATTCACTCCTGCTTTACCTTCACATCCATGTTCATGTCCACTGTGCAGACACCAAAGGAAAACACATTGGGTGGAATGACTCCTGCCAAGCATGGCTTGAGAATACCGAAATGCTTAGTAGCAGAGATGTGAGCCCCACATCCCCCCCTAAAAGTACACCTATCCCAACACAAACACCAGAATGTCTGTGTGGACCTGGAACTATGTCTTTATCAACCCCCAGCTGTGTCTGGTGCCTACCCTCCCGCTCATTCCAGCCTGTTTGTGTTCATCAGGCAAACCTGTGTGCGCCCACAGGCTGACGTGGAGATATACCCATGGACCCTCCTGTTCACAGCCTGAGCTCAGAGCTCGTAAAATGTCCTCCTCAGGTCTCTAAGAGCCCCAAATCTGTCTGGTCTAACATCACTTCAGTTCTGGATGTGGTCTGAGCCCAGCCCTAAAAACCTTTCTTCCAGGTTCCTGTCTCCTGGAGGCCACAGACTCCATACTACACATCAATAAATCCTTGTCTGTGCAAAACTTCTACCTAGGACTGCGTAACCTTTAGTCCTCACCAAAAGACCCATGCTAACGTGTGACAAAATATTCTTCTAGTATGGGTGCATTACAACCCCAGCATCTTCATCAGAGGACTCAAATGGGAACCAAGACAGCATCAGATGAGAGTGTGATGATGGAGCAAAAGTCAGTATTTCTCATGGCTTGCTTTGATGAGAAAAGTCTCATCAAAAGGCAATGAGCAAATCTAAAGCTCCTTATAGGAGCTCAGCTGCTTTCTGCCAATCCAAAATAGACTATGTGTGACCCCCGAGTTAACCTCTTCTGACGGTAATCTCTGGGCTGCTCTGCTTTTGCTTTCACACCTACAGCCTTTTCATAGGATATCGGACTCAGACGTGTGAGAGATGAAGACGGCTAAACCTGGTGTGCCAGGTGAAGATCTATCCAAATTCCAGAAGGAAAATTAAGCCAGAGCACTCATACTGGGCTAGCCAAGCTCAGCTCTACCTCTGTCTCTCTCTCATTACTTGGAGATGCTCCATGTTAAGTCACCAGGGCTGGGTTTACATTCCCAGCTACGCTTGCTCCTTTGCAACAGAGTGGAGCAGGAGCCTAGATCACAGATGCCCAACAGACAGCAACTGGGACTGAAGGTTCAGAATTCAGGAGAGCATGGGCATTACTCATGGGGCACTGAGCTCATTCTTCTGTTGAGCACAAGATCAGGATAGCACTTGGGGGACTTTAGGGAAAAAGGTTCTGGACAGCCAACATGTGGTCTGCATTGCATACCCAGACGGTCATACCCTTGAATATAAAAGAACTTCCCAGGTGAGGGATCTAAAGCAAGAGCCTGCAATCACCCCTTCCTGTGAGGCATGAAATAGGCTGGGAAACATAACAGAGGGACAGTCACTTACATATTGAAGAGGTTGAGCCCGATGCGGTAGAGGCGCTTCCTCATGGTGTCTGTGGACAGTGTGGGGGACTTGCAGCTAGCTGGGTTCTCGCAGTGGTATCTTGGGAGGCTGAGGATCATGGCCTGCAGTGCTTCTTTTGAGGACACTTCAGAGGCTGACTTGGCTGAAGTGGAGGTGCTGCTGCTACTCAGCTGCTCTGAGTTGTCTGCATTCTCAGACTCGGAGCCTTTGCTTTGCCCCATTTCGTTGCTAGCATCAAACTGGAGCTTCTGCACTGCCATCTGCCCAGGCTCAGCACTGCTGTCTCCCGTGCCATTAGCACTGACGTTCATCTCCGTGAAAGTGTGGCTGTTCTGGAGAGCTCTGGACTCAGGTAAGCTCTCAGGGGCAGCCGGTGGTTCACTGACTTCTCCCTCCCCTTCTCCTGGGCTTTCTTCAGCCTTGGTGGCTTGAGAGAGCCCCGCCTGGGCATTGCCACTGAGGCAGTTTGCCATGGACACCGAGGTAGACGACGAGACAGAGATGTTCTTGTTGTCGATCTGGACTGTGACATCTCGAAAAGCCATCATGAGAGTGCTGCTGCTCTTGGGCAGCGTGTCTGGCAGGAGCCCTTCCTCCTTCTCCTTGTCCTGCAGCTCAGCTTCTAAGTCTTGGTTCGGCTGCATTGAGCTGGCACTGAAGGTCTCCCTTATCTGGTATGAGCCCCCATCTTGCAGCGAGCACATGGTTTTCAGGCTCCAGGTGCTGAGGGCATCATCGATGGACTTGGCCAGGGACTGAACTTGTTCCGTGAAGGAGTCCTCCAGCTCGGTCAGTGCCCCGCTGATGGTGGCTGGCAAAGATGGGGACCTCACCAATGGGATGCCCACAAAGTTGTATCCCTCCACCAGCGCTTTCTCAGCGGAGAAGCTCTCTGAGTTCTGGACCCGGACTTTCCTCAGAGAGATGCGGCGTGGCATGCGGCTCTCCAGCAGCGAGTTGCGGATCTTCTCAAAGTTCTTGCTGAGCTGGTACTGCCGGAAAGCGGTCTGGATGGTGCAGGCTGCCCTGCGAGACACCAGGTGACCTCCGTATTTGTGCTCTAACATTTCAATCTGAAAGACATACAAACAGGAGAGGTTATTTGTTGCTAATTGACTTCTGATGGCTTTCTGTTATCTCATTTCCTACATTGATTAGTCTGCAATGACTGTCAGAGGAACTTCTAACACTGAATTAGCTTTTGCCTGCACTACTTCACCCTTGATTTCAACAGAAGCCCTACCTTTGGGCATGGCTGGCTAAAGCATCAGTACTGTGAGCTTCCTCTCAGCTTTAACACAATCATGCCTCTTCCTAGAGTGCCAGCCATACAACCTGGAGCCTGGCAGTGCCTTTCCCTTGCAAACCCACTTCTGATGGCCTTTAAGGTAAGCTCATCACTGCAAATGCAGTGTTCCAGCAACGGGTTTCCCTGCTCAGCAGTGCTCTGGTAATGTCAAGCACCATCCCTTGTCTCAGAGGGTTACTAATGCTCCTCCCTTCCTTAGTCACATTAGGAAATACTCAGGGTAAGGAGAAACCATTCAGAAAAAGGAAAGCCAAGTTAATTTTTAAATGTGAAAAATACTGGCTTGATTATGGGAGCTAGTGAGAAATACCACCTTCCATAGAAGTTGGTGGAGGCTGGGTTTGTTTAGTGTCTTTTAAAAAGCACTCTGAATCCCACGTGTCTTACTTCCTGATGTCTGAGTTTTTCAGGCGACATCCAGCAGTGAAATGAAAACTACCCAAGAAAAAAAAAGACCGTCAGTTTAGAAAGGTAAAAAATTTTGATTTAAAATGTTGAGACAAGATTAAGAACAAGTAAAAGGAGGATTTACTCCTTCCTGAGCTGGTAACAACAAACGCACATGTAAATACATACACACACAGCTAAGTAACATCTCAACAGGCTTCAACAAAGCAAGCACGTATGGTAATTTCTCTTCCACAGTCTAGTATTTATATTTCTTTGTAATCCCCTCACTCTTCCTCTGCAGCTGGGCCTTCACTAACATGCTGCAGGAGGATGTGAGATGACTTAGTTCCAGTGAGTAACTGATGGAGGACAAGGGAGGCAGTGTGAAGATGATGGTGCATGATGGGATTGAAGAAAAAAGGATGAACTCTAATTACCTTCACTGAGGTTTTGGCTGAACTGTGAGCTAAACTCTATACTGTTGCCACTTTACAAGGCAGAGGGCAGGTGCAGACTGAAGTGTTTATATGTGTGTGTTCACATGTGGAAAAGCCAAAAAAAGGCGAAGCGCAGGACTGGGAGTGCTGGTAAAATCAGTTTTGGATTTGCCACATCATTCATGTGGAGAGTAGGAGCTCATTAGCAGATCCAAAGGATGAGTTTTACTGACTCCACCCTTATCCCTAGACAGATACCACTTGCCCGTCGCCATGCCTTGCTGGCCTAGCACTCACAGGATGAAGGGCTGAGCTCACAGACCATCTGAGCTGAAGTGCAAACTGTTCCTGTAGTCCAAGCCAGACTGAGGCATGAGCCTCAGCTCTGTCATGGTTTAACCCAGGTCGCAGAGCCATGTCATGTCAACCGCTCCCTTCTTCTTTTCCCTTTTTGTAACACTATGTAATTTGCAGATAAAACCATCAGTGAGTGACGTAGGTAGGAGTGAAGGCCTGGAACGACAGCTGTGAGAAGTGTAAATCACCTCTGGCATCTTCCCAGCACTAATTTGGAAGATGACAGGAAGAGAGGAACAACATGACCCCAGCCATTCTGTCCCTGCACCGGCATCCTAGCTGCTGGAGTACTGAAGGCCTTGCCCGCTGGCACCCCAGCACCCCAGGCAGCAACAGGCCTAGGGAACCCGCTGCAGTGGAGGGGAGGCTGCAATTTCTGGAAAGGAGATGGAGAGGGGGAACATCCTTTCGTATTTCCCTTGCTGGACATGAAGGAAGGACCCATTGCCTTGTGCTCAAACATAAGGTAAGCTACTGTTTCCAGTTTGTCTTGCCCTTGAATTCACATCTATCCAAAGCAATATCAAAGCCCAGCACTGAGATGTACTAGCATTTTGATAGCAATGGGGTTGACCACTGCAGTTGTAGAGGCAGCTGGCTTAGAGTTCTGCTTACTGCTAATTCAACCTAATACTTGCCCTCCTGTCCTCACAAAAAAGGTCTGCAGGACTGGTGCTAAACATCACCCACGCAATGATAATTGATTCAGGTTTATTTGCCACAAGACCTATCAGTAGGTTTTTTGGATGAACAAGGTTTCTGCTTATCCCCAGAGTTTGATGTGACAGGGAAGAGGAATTCAGGGACAAGAAGAGATTCTGGGTAACAAGCAGAAGGGTTTTGCTGAGGTTCTTTGTCCTTCTTTCCAAAATGACCATCTTAATTCCCACCATAAAACCAGCACTCCTGCCACATCTCTTCAAAGTTGGTCCCCGTGGAAAGAGACTGAACCCTTGGCCCATGAGGAAGGCTCATGCAGATAAATGCAAATTAAACCAATAACCTGCACAGGCCCAACCCAGACAGTTATCACTGACAACTGACCGTGAGCACTTAATATAATGGTCTGGTTAATCAAAATGTAAAGCTAATTGTGTTGGGAGGGAAAGACACAGCTATCTGAGGGACAGAATAATAGTAAAATGCAAAATAAGGCAGAAGCAAGAGCCTTATAATTATCTGAGGTTTCTAAGGAAGTGACAGCCATTCTGAAAACATGAAATTCATATGCCCTGATCTTATTAGAGGCCAAGACAAGATGTCATTGCTGATCTGAAGTAAAAGGCCAGTTTATCTCATGCAAGGACAGTTCCTGAAAAGGCAGACTTAATAACTACTAAGAGTCTAAAAGTCTAAAGGAACGGTGCAAGCTGTCAGTACTTTGATAAAACATCACCAGCTTTTTGCAGTCTGTTATCTCAGTCCTCCCAAAGGCCTAAGGCATTAGGCAGCAGAACAAGATGTAAAGTGAGAGGACTCCCAACCTAGTCTGTTCTCCAGTTAATACCAGGTGTGCAAGGACAGGTTCTGCATGTGGCCCACTGCCATCCGGCCCTGTCCAAAGCAAGGGGAGACCTACAGTGTCTTGCGTCTGGGATAACAAGGAGACTGGTCCAAGGGATGCTTGGGAAGACTGGCAAAGCCAGAAGCAGCACCCCCATAGAGAAGTGCCCTCCCCACCCTTGCTTAGTAGGAGTCTCTCTCTCCCTGATGTAGCCCAGCCATTTACTGTTTACCCAGGTCTGAGACATTCACATTTGCTATCAGGTCGAGCTCACTGACACTCCAGAGGAATTAAGGATTTCACACAGCTGTTGGCCTGTTTTCTTCCTCTCCAGAGAAAGAAAAGGCATCCATTAGCACCACAGTAGTCACAGGTAATGAAGATGGATGTCTGGCTTGCTGGAGGAACCTTCTCTTCCCATCTGAGAGGCGAGGAAGGCCAGACAGGATTGGCCTTCTCTCACTCCTAATAAACCCTATGAATCACAAGTAATTGCCTACTTAAAGCTACTCTTCTCTGGGGAATGATGCGACAGCCGGCGCCAAAGGAAGGGAAAAGCAGGAGGGGGGTCGGGGGGATTTCAAAGAATAATTAACTTAATACATTTCTGGGCCTCAATATGAACACTCCGACTGAGCAATTCAGGCCTTGTGGCTGAATTAGAAATGGCTGGGAAATATCCATTGCCATGAGGGATTGCACATGAAGGGAGCTTTAACAAGGTCAGCCTACGGCAAGCCAAAGTGCCACGCCTGGATATGGCCAAACATTTGAGGTGCACACCCCATGGCTTTGTTGCCCACAGGCAGAAACTCATTAATCTGCCAGGAGAGAATGGGCCTGATCTTATTCTCAGTTAGTACTGGTTTTCCACCCAGGTTGCCCCTGAGCACGACAAAATGCCACCACATTAGCAAGAAGAGAATCAGGCTCAGTGACAGAATCTGAGTCACTCGGGTCAATGCATGCATTGTAAAAAATAATTTAAAAAAAGAAAGACGTACATAACATCCAGGTTCTCTATCACCCATTCTTCATGCCTCTCCCTCCCACCAGCCTTTCACAATGGAAGGACGTTACTGTGAGGGCCACGTGTAAATGGGACCTTTTCCTTTACACATGGAAAAAAAAGCACAGCAGAAGTGTAGGTACGAATGAAAGCCTGCTCCTCTCTCCTGTGATCCCTTCCGTTTTCCCAGCATTACAATAGAGCCTAAATGTAGGGGAACTTCAGCGCCTAAGTTTCCTTTCCAGCCTCCCAGCATAGTGTACTTGTGCTCTGCACGCTGTCAGCATGCTCTGTTTCGTGGGGAGCAAGGAAAGCCCCGATCCCACTCACCAACCCTCTAGTACGCTGCCGAGGGGCAGGGGCTGGTTGATGACCCGCACCTCCAAGCCCTGTGGAGAAGGCTGTATGCTACCTTCCTTCCTTACCAGCACTCAGTCCTCTCCCAAAAGCTAAATGTGGCTTCAGCTGCACTGTGAGGCTAAAAATGTCTTCTTCCACCTGTTTTTATTACTGTAAGTTCCATTAACGTATTAAATTCGTGCTATGACGAGGGAACTAGTGTGACAGTGCTGCGAGGGTCCCATCACCCTTATTCCCATCCAAGTGAACTATCTGACAAATAAGTTGACAGGAATACCTATGAAAACACATACTGGAGTGCAAGACTGGAAGAATTATTACTCTTCAGTCCCTGAAAATCTCCCCTTCCAGAGCTGGAGGCAATCCACTGAGGACATCCATCTGGCTGGAGGAGCACAGATACTGTAAGCTCCCTTTGCTGTGGGAAAAGTGGTTTCACCTACGAGATAGGCTAGGTCCCTGCAAGGTCAGTCCTGCAAGTCACCAAACTGAATAAATGAGCAGCTAACATCTCTCTCTCTCTCACATGCATCCAGGGCAGGTCTGGCCTCTGATGCAAGAACAGCGATAGGACAACATGACCTTAAAGCTAAAATCACACAGGCCAGACACTCCCCAGGACAAATCAGAGCAGCTCTAGGACATCGAGAAGGCTAAACCCATATATAGCAGCCAAGATCTGGCCCACCCTGAGGATATGCCACATTAGTTTGCAAAGCCAGTTAATTAGTTGCTCTTGTTTCTTTTCCTGGTATGAAGCAAGAATTCTCTCCGAGTATGCAGTATTTTGAGAAAGACAGAACTAAAAAGCCAAGGTCTCTTTTCTGCTCAGGAATTTATTGGGCCATTGATCGGACGTGTATGTTTAGGGACAGCAGCAATGCCTTGCGGGAAGTAGCAGAGAGAACTCAGGAGCAGCAGCTTCTTCTGTGGGAACCTCATTAGCTGAGATCCTTCATCTGCAAGAGCACAGCTCCCACTGAATTCTCCCACTGAAAGTAATCTGGACACTGTCACTAGCACTTGCTTGTCCTCCTCATCTCACATACTGCAGGGTCTGCATATCAAACAGCCTCTGGTTGAGCTGCCAACCCAGGGAAAAGTCAGGAATGATTCTTAAGGTTTTGTTTTGCACAACAGTTCTCTGGGGCTCTAATCTGCAGAGATGCAGGGCAGGAGGGGCAGGGGTGGTGGGGGGATGTTCCCCCTTATTGCCTTTGAGTGAGGAGGCCAGCTGCTATTAGCCCTTGTCCCGCTATCCCCTGCTGGGAGCCCATCAGGAGATGCAGCTAGAGAACTGGAATTAGGCTGTAACCTCAGGCACAGGAGGCAAGGCCCACAACTTCAAGAATTGAATCATATTCTCTCAGCCTGATAAACCTGCCTGTGTCTTCATCGTCCATCACTGATCGAGAGCAGTGATGGCAGCAATACACAAACACGGTGGTAGACACTCTGCAGGATGCTCATTGAACAAACCCCGTGTCTTCCGAAAGCTCATGCTTTGAAGAGGCAAATGCAAAAATTTATTAGGGACCTGCCCAGTGTCATCCAAGGAGGTAAAATGGCTCTTGGAGACCTCTCCCCAGAGGGAGGCCTTCTGGGACAGTTGGTTTCCGGGAGCCCTACAAGCACTGCATACTTGTGAGCAAGGCAGTATCTCTGGATGCCGCAGCTCTTGGCTGCCCGCAACCTGTCTCTAAGCCTACGGTCACACTTGAGTATCTGGGTCCGTTTTGGACCACAGAACCCAGGCAACGAGGAGCAGAGCCCAGCAAGTATAGGGGAGAGGGTGTCACAGTCAGAGGGGGAGAAGCTACTTCCTCCATCAGCCCCATGTAACCGAAGGGGCTCAGGCCGGGCAAAAGCTCAGGGTGAACAAAAGGCTGAAAGACATCCCACCACAGTGCCAATGCAGTCCCACCCACCCCATCCCCTTCTCCCCGCAGCCTGAGGAGGAAGCCTCTGTACCTGTTTATTCTTTAGGTCAAGGGAGAGCTCATAATCGGAGGCAGCCGCATGGGAACACGAGGCCGTCCCTTTGCTGCGCTGCACTCTCACTGGGGAGCCCGTGTGGTGGAGGCTCGCCTTCTGCACCAGAGGGGAACACCCCGCTGCCTGCTCTTCTTGGAGCTCCGCATGCTGGGCTTTTAGCGTCAGGGTGTCGGACCTGCCTTCCTGGCCACTCTGTCTGCCGGCCTCCTTCGGATCCTCCGTTTCACACCCGGCTTTCTTGCTTGTGGAACCGCTGGGATCGTCACTGTGAACAAAACGCAATGTTTCGCTTTTTTTATTTGTTTTTTATTATGTTTTATTGATGATTATGTTTATTGTTGTTCGCTATACTCATTCACTGAGCTGCATTTTAAATGTTCAGGGAACCTGGGCAGTGAGGGGTCTCTCTCAGTGATGGATCAGGACTTCAGGGTGATGCAGCCGAAGCTCCAATCCCTCCCTCCCTGAGAGGGAGCCCCTGTGCTGCACACACTGTATGAACCAGTCCCCTGACTCCTGGAGCTGCCTGGCTGCCTCTGCTCAGGGTGCTGCATTGGAGGTGCGGGGCCAAGGAGGGTGTCATGGCCTAAGGACACCCCTCCTGCTCCCTGGAGCAGCTGGCAGTCACCTCTGTGCCCTTGCTGCCTGTTGCTCAGCATCTCCCTGTGCATCCCAGAGTCCCATCTGGCATGAAGCCTGGATCCCAAGGATCCAGTTTTACCCTGGACTTTCTAAGGGCATGTGGGGAGTGGTGCAGAATTTCCAGAGGAACTTGTGGAGATCTGAGAGTGTGAAGATGCAACAGAGCCAGCCAGCCCTGAGATCCTGACTCCTTAAAGCGTGTCTGTAATACAGCCATAGCAGACTGCACAGCTTCCGTGACGGAAACCGTTTCTTTCTGACCCACAGGGCAGATTGCTGTGCCACTGAGATCTCATGGAGAAAGGAAAACACCCTTTTCTCCCGTCACCCATTTCAGTAATTGTGTGAAACCAGGGCCTGACAACAGTGCACTCAGAGAGCTGACATGTTGCTCCGGACAGGATGGGATTAGCTTCTGTCTGATCCATTGAACTGCTGAGGAAGTGTGTCTTAACCTCTCGACAAATATTTTAAAAAATTATCCAATTTCAAACAAGATTTTGGGGGACTGTTTGAACCATGAGAGTGTGTGTTTGTTGTTACATTAGATCCTTCCAGTGGCTACAGAGTTTTAATTTACAGTTTCCAAGAGTGTGCAGGACAGTCCGCATGGACTCTGGGTTCTATGGCACCATGTACATCAGATGCAGTTCCACTGGTTTCCAGGGGATGAGTATTTAGCTGAAAGCAACATCTAGTTTAGGAGCAATTACTACAGAAGGAACGCATTTAATTCCATTGAAACCAAGGATGTGTACTGCCTCCCATATTTAAACAACATTAAATTATTTAATTCAGTTCTGAATCATATTTCTTGCTCTTGGATTTGCTCCACATATGACCAGTTCTGCTGTCATCTAGATAACAAATCATTTTACGATTTGTGTTGATGTCAGAGCAAAATCATGGAAATTAGATACGGTTTTCTGTAGTGCCCAAATTACCTAGCAGCATTTAAGTCTCATTTTCAAAAGCGCTGAAAGCACTTAGGAGCCCAAGTCTTCTAACTGTAAATAGACTTTGCCTCCTAAGCCTCAGAGCACTTTTGCATACTTACTAGCACTTTAAAAGGAAGTTTGTTCTCTCCAATGGCAGCTCTTCTGTTCAGTAGATTTAATAATCAAATTTAGAAATATTCGCACAGTTTCTAAAAGGGCTCCAAATCTGATGAGCCAAAGACAGTACCACAACTTCAGAACTAAGAAAGACAAAGGATTTAAAAGTAGAAACTTTCTTTTTTTATACACATGCATGTAGTCACCAGTTAGACTTAAACAATAAATTCCCAGAAGAAACCAGCCTCTTACATAAATGCTATATAACCAACTTTGTTAAAGCGTGTTAAAATTACATAGCTGCATACTCCTCAGTCAGGAAATACCACCAATAAAATGAAGCATAAAACTGTCCTTTCAGGTTGTACACCTTATAATATTTTTCCTTGTTCTATTCCTGATACTACAAAATTGAACACTCTTTTTTTCTGCACCTAAAGATGGACATGTGAAGTACATACCCATTTTTAACTCCTTCTGTTCTACGTCCAGCCACACTGCAGGCAACATTAATAAAAGACTTTTCCCTTGCAGCTCTCACTGTAACATTTTTATTGGCAGCCTCTGTTCTATCCATTCTCATTTTAACCAGCAGAGCAGTGATTTTTATCCTCACCTCAAGGGATGACCAGGTGAACACAGATTTGATCATGTTTTCACTGAAGTGCGTGCCAAAAGCCTCGCAAGTATTTCAGTGGGAACCGGACGGTGCCCTACAAAGCAGTTCCAGCTAGACACGTAAGCTCTGATTCAGCAACCCACATATCCCAAATTGCTCTGCTGACTCAAGGCCACAGTGCACAGTGCGCTATGCAGACTTTCTTTAGGGCAGAGCAGGGCCTGGGGCAGTAGACTAGAGAGCTAGTTGACATCCCTTGGAGCATGAATGGACTCTAAATGCCAGCAAATATTCCCTGACGTTATGGGCCTCTAAACACTTGCACATATGCTTAACTCTGTTTTTCTGAGGGGCTCCACTGACTGCTCGTGGTAGAACGTGAAGGGTGAGCTTAAGAGTTTGCAGCGTTCAAGCCCATTGCTCTGTAAGGCTGTACACTGTAGCGCATGCTAAACGTTTGGTTTTCTGTCACACACAGTTGAGGGTCTGAGGGAGCAGTGTTCGTTGTGACAGGGTATGCAGCATGCGCTGCTAATATAGGAGAAAAAAACAGCAGGCTTTGTAGACTCATGGAATAACCTAGGCTGGGAGAGAAGGCTGGATGTCTCTATCCCAAGTCCCTGCTCAAAGCAGGGCCATTTTCAGAGACAGATAAGGTTGATCTGGGCCTTCTCCAGTCAACTCTTGAATACCTCCAGACATGACGATTTCCCAGGCTCTCTGGAAAACCTTGTCAGGTCCCTTAGTGCACTAATAGACCTTACAGCCTGGCCAGCCCCACCTGGGGCCCCCACAAATACCCCACACACCCTGCCCCCTTTTCAGCCCAGCCCAGGGCCACCAGTCCCTGGACCAGCAACAATGTAAGGGTGCTGGTCTCCAGCTCTGCCACAGCCTTCCCCTTTCCGTGGTCATGGACCCACCTGTTCTGGACTCTGACCTGCAGACTGACTCTCCAGCTTGACCCTGGACTTGCCTCATCACCATGGACCTATCCCTTGATCACTGGGCTGTGTCTGAGCCTAAGTATCCTCACTAGACCCGATTCTTACCCCATCCAACGAGGCAGAGGGCATTGGAACAACCCAAAATACTCAGAAGCCCCCTTTAACCCCATTAGGCATTTAGGATATTCCTCTAGATGCAGGGAGGGCCTTAAAACAGCAAGCACTAAGCACACATTCAGTCACAGCTGTGGGAGAAGCACCACCAACCTCAGTGCTCCCACCCACAGTGCATAACTGCGGCCCCCAAAGGCACCATTCTAGGACAGGGACGTAAGCTAACCACACGTGTAACCTTGCCTCCCTTCCTCCTCCATGCATGCTCTCAGCCCAGTCAATACACCCATACAGAATGTATTGTGCTTATGCGTGGAATTTTCTGAGGGTCAAAACTCAGTGAAATCAAAATCAGATTCCACTGAAGCACTCAAAGGCATTTTTTAGCCAGACGTTTTTATGCTAAATATAAAAAGTTTTTAACCCCCTGCTGGTTTGGCTGTTGTGCTGTTCAGAAAGCAATAGCAAATACTATTGCTGAAGTGGGAACAGCTTCTACGTGTTCTTTTTTTGTGAGGCAAAAAAAAGAAAAAGCTGAAGCACTTCTATGTAGTGGGAAAAAAATAAAATAAATTACAAAGAAAAGACAAACCTACTTCACCGTTGAGCAAGAGACAAAGCCTGTGAAACTTCAGCAACTTATAAGCAACAGAAAAAGGGGTAAAGACAGAGCTTGCTTAGCAGCCTGAACACTGGCATTACAGCTCTGTGGTTCCACTTACCACCCTGTATTCCTTTCATTCTGAACCTGTTTCTGAGGAAGTCTTGTGGGGAAGCCTATTCTCTCTTGTCCAGCAGCAGCAATGGATGAAGCTCCCATATGAGAGAGGAAACACACTGCTAAAGATGAAACTGATGCTGCAGTGAAATGTAGAGGAAAACCTTAACGATCCTGATTTTTTCCCCCTGTGCTGCATGACACAGTTGATTTGCATTGGTCAAGCACAGGTTTTGTTAATAAGTGAAAGCTCAGGAGCTATTGTAATCGTAGTAACAAAAAAACCCTAACACTCAGAAAAGTACATAGGGCAAGGACAGACACTACAGCGAGAAAGATCTCTGTGAAAAAATGTTATTAAGTAAATTATGGGGATCCACTTGCTTTCCCTTATCCAGTGAGTAATCAACCTCCCTGGCTGTGGGATGAAGGAAGAGAATGGAGCTACTGCACATTCTGTTTCTTGGATGAGCAAATATTTCTAGCCGCTTGTAATAATTAAAAGTCCCATGCAGAGTCTAAGGTGTGAATCCCAATGTCCTGGCCAAACTCCAACTAGGTTAATTTAGTTCTGTATGGCAGCATCACCCCTGCAGTTTCAACTGTAATCAGTGTTCTTTACTTGCTGTCTTAAAGTATCATATATACCACCATCTTTCACAGTTTTTACAGCTACTCTTGCATGATAAATGAAGCAATTTTCTGCTAGTCATGCAATCAGGTAGGGAAGGTTTGTAATGTCTTTGAATTCTGTTTGATTGAAAGTTGTAATATTAATGTAAATCACTTGCAATCAGATAAGAAAGGAAGACTACAAATTCAGCAGTTCTGTTCTCCTTAGATGTTCCTACATGACTTTTACGACCCATAGCAACTAGCTTAGTCATTATTACAAATAGATTTCATCTGATGTAGAAAACATCCCTCATGTTTCAGGTATCTCCTACTGCTGACTTGTATATGCCTGCTGCAGGCAGAAACCAGGTTTTTTAACAAAGATGGTGACAACAATCTGAACTCAGGGCATATAAGAAATGCTAATCTAGCATTTCAGAAGAGGGTTATTAGGGTTCTGGGCTGAATCCCGGTGTTTGTTTCAAGAAAGCAGGACGGCAAAAAAGCTCTCACTGAGACAATTCAGCTGGGCACGCACAAATATTTTTGTCTAGTATAGGTAAGCAAGACTTCTGATGCACAGCTTCTATGTGCAGATGTCTCAGGAAGATTTTCTGTAAGGAGTACACTGACCCAAGGTTGTAGGGAGATGATCGAGAAAAAAAGTTAGTATGCATAGGTTTGTTATTACATTTTTCTCCCTGGTATTTTGGAAACCTGAAGACCAAATCAATGGTATTAAATTTTCAAACAAGAGAAGCCCATCCACGCATTCCTGATAGTATCAGCTCCCCATGTCTGCACAGAGCTGATGTATCATACTCTGTCCTGGGAGAGATTTGACTGCTTTTCAGTTCCTACAGCACCAGGATGGCGCACTTTCTTGTGTATTCCTCACCACCTCCTTGCTGCTGGAAACACAGGTTTCCAGCTTGAACAGGATCTGTGTTTCTACCTGCCAGCTGTGGAGCTGAACGATGGTTCTCTGTTGAGAACCATCTCTGCCAGGCTTAAACATTCCTATAGCTGATGAGAAAGAACATGTGGTCTCTTCCCCACGAATATCTCAAGACAATTTCAAGCTAGACCTGTTGACAGGAACACAGAGGTTGGATGCTCCAGACATTACATTCCGTTGCCTTGCTGTCAAATATCTGGATCAGTCCATGGTCTGAGAGTAATTTTCAGACCTCTCACAATGGTGTTTACAGGGTAGCTCAGTCACCAAACAGGGCTCTAGGGTCAGGACAGCTACTCTTCTAAAGGACAGTAATGTGAGTCCTGTAAGAAATTTCACCTGAGCTTTCTCACAGACCACTCCACAGTTAGACAGCTCCCATGTGGTCAAGACACAAAACTCATCTCTTTGCTCCTTCTCTCCTACAAGAAGGAAAATTACTGCAGATAAATAAGAGCAATAACAGAGTAACAAAAATAGCAATGGCTCCTCTGGACTTCGACAGCAGTGTAAGAAACCAGTCACTCCAGAGGAGGATGCTCAGATGCCCTGTTGGCAGGGATAGCAGTTATGCAAAGAGATATTGGATTCCTCCTATTGGATAGGAGGAAGCTATGGGTGTGAGGTGTTACAAAAGTACTGCAGAGGCTGATCTCGACCCCTCTTGTGTCCCTGTGTCACTTCAGGAGAAGATCACATTGCTCTTTCCCGTGTGTAACTTACCAAACGCCGTCTTCATGGTATTCAAGGTCAGTGTGCAGGACTGTGACCTGTAACTGATGTAGAAACTACAAGGACTAGTTGTGAAGGACCACAAAAATTTATGAATCCATTTCACAGAGCTCCTTATGGGGATCAGTTGGTCATTGTATATATACTGCTCCAAAGTGCTGTAAGCAATCAGTATTATCATGGCCGGAGAGCCATCTAAGACTTCAAAGCTTTTGAGATGTCAGAACAAAAAATCCTTAGAA
The DNA here is from genome assembly GCF_000690775.1 of Eurypyga helias. Taxonomy (NCBI): domain Eukaryota; kingdom Metazoa; phylum Chordata; class Aves; order Eurypygiformes; family Eurypygidae; genus Eurypyga; species Eurypyga helias. The sequence continues at coordinate 82,319 of NW_010270490.1, forward strand.
AGTGTCATATGGAGAATTAGAAAAAGAGGTCACTAGCTAATGCCAAGAGAACGGAGTCCAGACCCCAGTTCTGCAAGAACCTGTGTTCACTCTGTCTTAAGACGTTTCAGCATTTATGCTGCCCTCTCTCCTCTCCTTGCTAAGAAAAAAAAACACCATCAATTGCTGACTTAGCAGTGTCCAAAGTGCCTTTTCAGTTTATTTCATTTCAGCATTCCCTGAGGACACCCATAACATATGGTGAATGGGTTGATCATAATTTGATGAAAAAATGGCTGAGACAGGCTTGGTAATATGGGATCTTTCCAAGGTTCAGAGATTTCTGACATGCTGGGGGACTGAGTGCTAAGAGTTGCTTCTGACTTGCTTTTAAGTTCAGGTTTTAGGGTGACTTGGAGGCAATGCTGTCTGGGAGCACGCTGAAAATGATGGAAGGCAAAAGTCTCTCCTGCCAGAGCGGCAGGGAACTTGGAACTTGATCTTGGCAAATCATCCCCTGCCAGCCGAGCTGCAGCTTTCTCAGACAGTCTCCCCCAACAGAGACAAATATAGGAACAAGATTCTGATTTTGTCTACATTCACGTAACACCTTGCAAAGCAGCGGCATCAAGCCATCTTCTCACACTAGTTTTACCCAAGAGGAATTAATGATAATTAGCCAAGCTTATTACCCATCCGAGAATATATTACTTGTTTCATAAAAGGCTGGCACACACACCTGTAAAATAGATTTGACAGTACAGTACGCTAAATATATTGGAAATCAATTAAATTTAACATCCTTTAGCACAGACTGAACCAAGCAACATCTTTTCAACATTGCTCAAAGTGGCTTTGGTGAGATGTATATTAAGCAGACAGAAAATGTAATAAAGCTAGCCAACGCCTCATGTCCCACAGGGTCCAACATGCCAAAGTCAGGCCTCCATTTCGGATTTAGTATTTAAACACGATCCCCATGTGCTGTGTAATTCTCACATTGCTGTGTTGTTGTGCCTTTTGCTACAGAGCAGCAGTACAGGAACTAAACTTTTCTGCTGTACCCCATCCCCTTGGGGTGCAAAGATGATTGTTCAGACTCCCTGTGACTACCTTCAGCCACTTGAGAGCTGGGATCTCTGCTTTTTCATGGAGACAGTCAGGCTCTTCCAGAGTGTGACAGCTCAGACAGCTCCCATGGAAAAAGAAGTGGTGTTTATGGTGCGAGGCTGGCTGTGCCGGGTAGCGTGGTTGTCACACATTTTTTTTCTTATAGTCCCTATGTGTGTGTGAGTGACACCTCAGAATGACACTTGGGCCCCCTATCCAGTGTACCCCTCTTTCCTCCTCCCTTCCCAGCCGTGCCTCCTACTTCACCAGCCATGGGAGCACAGGGTGAGCTTAGGAAGTACAGCTGCCCAGCACCCCTCAGTGCTGGATGCCCCAGGCTGGCTGCTGTGCCATCTCTGCAGGTTGGACTAGGAGGAGGTTCCACAGCCCATCACTGCAGGGGAGTTACTGGTGGCTGTGTCTAACAGGGCACCTATGCTCATCACTGAGGTGTGAAAAGCACCAAGTGGACATTGAACGCATAGGAGGGCCCCGCTCTGCAGGGTTTAATTACACTTACTTTAACCCCAGACCTCTCTTGCTGCTGCAATGTTTGGTAAACACGACCTTTTAGAGAAGGAAAAAACAGATGGCATCCTGTATTAGTGTAACTGCCCGCTCAGCACCCCGGGAAAGAGAAACTTGGCTTCTCAGCAGCAGTCTTTCTGCCACTTCGACTCAGATCTCTTGGCTCCTCATCCCTGAGGCAGGTTTGAACATCACTGAATTCGCTGACAAAAGCCTGCCGGTGCAATCATGCAGAAGATAGAATTTCACTGCTAAAATGAGATTAATTCAGGGCTGGGAGGCAGCAGAGCCTCGACAAGGCACGGAAACCTTGCATATCCCCTCAGCCCGTTGCTCTCCTATTCCAGCTGCCCGTGAGCTGGGTGAGGGACACAACTCTTGGCATTTATAGACCTAAGCAAGGGGTTCTGCGGTCTTCTTTTTCCACCTATTGTGACAGGTCCTAGGTTGGACTGCATTGCTGGGTTCCTTCCTAAGGGATCAGGGTAATTGAGTACTGAAGGCAGTGAGTGAGCTGCTTCACATGAAGATCTTTGCGTGACCCAGATAAGTTTTGTTTCTGTTCTCACGTATCTCAGCTATTTCATCTCTTGTGATCACTGCAGCCGAGTAGAAGGCCACTGCTTGTGTCTAAGCAAGGAGAAGGAAGCCCAGTCCTCCTCAACACAAAGAGTAACATAGCCTCAAATCACTGTCCTTAATACAGACAGTCCAAACACTATTCACCAACTTTAGGAAATTGTATATGATTCAGATTTTAACTTTGCCAGTGTGTTCATATCTAGGGTTTGGGGTTGGCCTATGGCTGAAGACCAAGATAGAAATAGCATGGTTAGCATTCCTTCCTCCTCTTCCCAACCCAGTGACCACCCCCACAGCCTTATGCAGCAGGCACAAAGCTCTACTTTTCCAAGTTCTAACCTATTTTGTCACTGCTGCTTCACTTACACTCTGAGCCACTTCATGTCACTTCTCTTCCCTGAGGCCTTATTCCCTTTTCTATCTTTCTTCATTCCCATTTGGAAGGCAGGATGACTTAGCAGCTTACACATTTGGTCATACAGGCTCATATTCCCCTAGGGCCACTTAAACTTTCCTATGAGGAATGTAAATGATTCTTATCCCTATACTTTGTACCCAGACATGGACCTTGTGGGCCAAGATCATTAAAAAAAACAGGAGTTTGTCTTGACACGACGAGTCCTACTGTGCTGTTGAGCTGGTGCTAAATGGCATTACGCCGGCGGACTGCACCAAAGTCAGTGGAGGATCTAACCCAATATGCTATACTTTAGGACAATCTGTAGCATGCTTACCAGATCCAGTTGTGCTGTAACAGCACAGCAGTACTTTTCACAGTGCAATTCTGCACCATCCATTTTTGTGCATCTTGACCTACCACTCTCACAGTAGTGTATTCTGGGAAATCACAGGCATCTGTTACATTTCGCCAGTCACCCCAGAAGATACATTCAAATGGGAACCAGCAATGTGTACGTAAGGTAGCCTATTCCCATCTTCCCTCTTTCCCCAAAAGATGTAACGGCGAGATTTTAGTCAACCCAGATACACAGGCAATAACAGCACCACAACCTGTTTGCCAGGAAGCAGCAAGATACCAGTGCGTGACACCACATGTGGTTCTAGTCACCAGTCAGATACAGTTCCAGTGGGACAACGGTACAATCTGTGTGTGGGAAGAACCAAGGTGCTAACCAGGGGTGGTTTAAAAGTTACTAGAACACGCTGCCAAATGGTGTGGCCAGAGTTAGGTTCCACCGTCTCAAAGGAAAAATCTCACTGAACTCAGCTCCCTTTATGTCTTGATGCTTTTCTTCAGGATGATATTTCCTTGCAGATGATTGAATGGTCTCCATCAGCTTCTTCGCAGTTTTTGAACGGGCTAAGCGACAGTCCCAAACATCTCCCAACTTTTCTACATCCCTCTCCCTCAGCTATCTGTGGTTTGCAGAGCCCAAGCAGAGTGGCCTGAGGAGCTGTACAGTGTGGTACTCTTCAGCATCTCAGACCCCTCAGTTCTCTCAGAGGCATATGAAAGCCTGCCAGAGCCACTTGCAGCTGAAGGAACTCTGGAGCAGAAATATGTTTTTCCAAAAGGAGAGCTTATTGTATTTGAGCACAGAGCCTGCCTCATGGGGGTGGTAAGAAGATGAACCTGCATAGGAGTGAGTTAGTGTTGCAGAGCACAGAAAAGACAAAAGGCCTTTGGAATGGCATCACACTGCAAGTAAATGTGTAATAAAAGGCCGCATCTTCATTGCTGTCACTGCCAAAGAATGCTGGCATGAACAGGAATATTCCAGCCAAGGGACCTGCTCATTTCTCTTTTGTTCACGTGTTCTTGTTCCTTCCAGTTTCTTCTTTCATTTGCACTATTTATTAACTTCCTGCTGCTTCTCTCCTGTCATTCTCCTTCTCTGTATAACATGTTTGCCATCCGTCTTCCTCATCACTGTTATCTTTGCTGGGGTGAGTCTGTCTCCCTTTCTTTCTTACTGGCTCTTTTTTCCATCTCTTTGCCTTATGTCTCTCTGCCTTGTAAGCCATGAACAAGTGTGTGGACAGAGGGTCCACAGAAACCACCTGTCAAGTTTAACAGAACATACCTTAGTGCGCAAAAGATCTGGGATGACCCAATTTTGGGGGTGTGTGTACCTTGACTGATGCAGATCAGGTCAGATCATACCAGGAGAGGATTAGAATGAGTGGTGGGAGCTCCACCACAGTCCCTCTGCTATTACTTCACCAACTGTCTGCCTGTTTTCCAGTGCTAGATACAGGACTATTTCCAAAGCTGTCATAGCCTCTTCTCATGCATCTCTGTGGTGTTATCACACAGAAAACACAGGATACAGCAGGTGTTTATGTTGCATTCCACTGGTACCAAGAAGTGGCTATGTTTCAGGCAGAGAATTCTTTGCAACACAGGAGAGAGAGCATGAGGATCATCTGCAAGCCATGAGTGATTCACCTAGTATTAAACAACTAACATCTCAACAGCTGTTGAAAGTGGCTCCCACAACTCTAAAGCTGGCTATGATCGATACTCTTCCACTGACATTACCGCTGCTGTAGCCCAAGAAATGGCAAGAGCTGTCACACGTGGGAGAAGAGTACCCGAATCCAAGTCTGAACTCCTTTAGGGCAGGACCCATGTAAGCCACAGAAGCAACATGGGAAAAGGAAGGACTGCAAGAACATGTGGCTGGGCAGTGGCTGACTGCAGCTTCAGGCTCTCAGAAAACATGTGTCTGCTGGCTACCTTTGCAGTTTCAAAAGAGGACACTGCAGATGGGGCTTATTTAGCTTCTCTCTCCTGCCATCTTCTCCCTTCCTGAAGAAAGGTGTTGATAGAGGCAAACAAAGCAACCAATTAGACAGTGAGATGCCAGTTTCTGCCAAAAAGTTGTTTTCCTGTTGAAGAGCCTTTCTATTCCTCACTTCCTCACCCTCATGTTCCTTAAACCTGCCTGAAAGTGGCTGCACCAGCTGTTGGAGAGAAGGAGCAGAGAAGTGCCTGCGTGGGAGATAATAGTGCCAAAATGTCCGGGCAGATCTCCTTTGCAGGACTGAGACACTGCATTTGAAACTCACCTCCTGTTTCTTTGGATGCTTCCAGAAAGAGCCATTCCTCCCAGGTCATAGTACCAGAAGAATTGTCAACTATACCTCCCTGCAAGAGATTCCCAAGGTTTTTGGTAACTATGATGTTAAGGATGTCTTCTAAAACATTTTTTGCTTATAAATGTGTTTCCACATTTCCCCTAAATCTACATGCACTAAATACCTTTGTGATTCTGGACCTAGACTCCTGCAAAGCAGTTAAAACTGTGAGTCCTGACTGTACAAAACACCCATAAAAAGCAAGGATTCCACTCACTCCCTAGGTTAGAAAGAGTTCAAATCTGGGTCTAGACCTTACTCCTCGCCCACATCTCTGTGTCAGACTAAAATCAAAACTCTGACAACTGTGAGCCTGAGGAATATTTGTGTGGACTTTGCTGACCCATCCCTGCCTGTTTGCAGCATCCCCACAACTTCCAATCGTAATATCTTGAACAAGATTATTAAGTCTACAGGGAGGAAAGAATAAGAAGTAGATGAGCTGTTAAGAAGCAGAAAAAATCCTCTCTTCATGCCTGTGACCTCAATAAGGAAAAGAAATGAGAAAAGAAGCACAAACAGGATGTGCTAACAAAGCACAAGTGTTGCTTAAACTTCTCCTGTGTGTTTTCAAAAACCATGCCATGGAGGACCTTAGCGCAAATAAAAGAAGTCAGACTGAAGAGTTTTGTACATGAAGCCATTTGTCCTCAGAGCGCACTAGGCACAGACCACGGGCGTAGAGGCTTGCTTTGCCCTGACCTGTCCAGGTGCTATAAGCCTGATCTGGAGTGTTCTCCATTAAGACTCAGAGGACAATTCAGCCCCCATGGCTAATTGTAGGAGCTTGCACTCGACACTGCCAGCTGGGGGCCAATTAGTCAGAGTTGTTATGCTGTTTTGTGTGGTAGGTTATAGATCTGATTTAATACAGACTAAAATCATTATCATGTTTCACACCTGGGCCAGAGCCACTGCATGCCTCTCAGCTGAGAGAAAGCACTGACATCCAGATTATATATCCAATGTCTGGCCAGCAATCCTAAACTAGAAAGGCTGATTGCCCATTTCATGAACTGGATTGGCATACTCCCTGTCAAACAAGGTCAATCTTTTACAAGTTTGGACAAAATGTTGGGTAGCTCAGTTGTTTTTCTCTAAAGCTTAAAGAGCAATGGATACCGGTGGAAATCATCATTCCCCACCTGTTTTTATCAAGATGCTTTAGAGGTATCTAAAAGGAGAATCGACTTGGAGAGCACATGGGCCTCAGCCTCTAAGGCTGCATTCACAATGCAAAGTAAGTCTTGGGGATTTCCCAGGAGGATCTAACTGTCAGAGGACCTAGAGTTACCCAAGGGCAAAGTGAGAGCTGTACTGGGTTAAGAGATGCTCCAGGCTACAGCATCCAGACAGCCAAAGAGAGGGATAATGCTGTGATGTGCAGAGGATAATGTTCATGGCTCTTTTGTGCCAATGCCTTCAAGCACGATTTCATAGGACAAAGGACAAATACATGTTCAATGGAAACAGAGTCCAGGTAAAGAGACATGAGGAGTCAGAGACAGCAAATGTCCAGAAGCAAATGAAATCAGATTTTGGGTTTTAAACATGTGCTGCTTAAAGTGCAGCATACTCTTATGCAGGTCAGAGAGCTGGGAAGAAAGATGTTTGAAGGTTTGATTTCAAGGAACCATCCAAAATCTGTCCATCTACTTTTCACCTTCTCACATGCAAAAATGGAGCGACAAGCACAAAAGACCTCTTCCAGCAACAGCACATATTTTCCTTTGGTAAGTCAGAAGTGGGGCAAGAGGGAATTTCACCAAAACTGCAAGCAAGGCTGGCTTGAAGACGCAGCCAATGGCTTACACTGGTGCTGCGATGCCAGGCAGTAACCAATCTGTGGTGGCGACTAATCCAGCAGGCACTTTAGAAATGAGTACACAGCTGTTTGAAGTCTAAACTATATTGAGTTACAATTGAATTGGTCTGTAATCATGAAGTAAACACTTGCCAGTTCCACTAATCGTGTTTCAACCCTGATCTAAGCAGCAGTCTCCCTACTGAAAAGTGAGGATTATTATGGGAAAATATGAGCAGAGCTTGCTCAACTTTTCCTTAGATGTTTCAGACCCCAGCCCTTCTGCTCAGTACACATCCAAGCCTTTCCAGAAGAGACTGTTCAGATCCCTGATGTCTCCTCTTCCTGTGAGGACTCTTTCTCCTTTGCCTTAAAAGCAGGTCAGGTCTCACCTGCACTTTTTCCAGATAGGAAGGACCTTCTTTCTCCCACAAATGCAAGTGGAACATCCTCCCTTCCCAAAGAGCTATCTGGCATCTGATCCTGCCCTTTGCACAAATGTACCCAGACCCCATCTAGTCTCCTTTATGACATGATCCTTCAGCCCTCCAGTGCTATCCCCATGTCCATTCCCAAAGTGGACCTGCCCTGGGTGCTTAAAGTTCATGGAGAACTTTTCCCTTCACTGGAGCAGAGGTGATTTTCTGCTGATTTCCTATTCAGCACCGCAGGCGAGCCAGAGGCAGGCTCCAAAAAGCCTATGAAAGGCAACTGAATGAATATACTGTTCCCTCCAATTGTGACTCCATCATTTCCTCTCATTACTCTAATAGAAACAAATCTTTCTCATCTCAGCCCTATTACCTCACACAAAGGAAAATGGTATGTAATCCTGTTAGAGCTGGGCTGCTGCTGGACACATTTTAAGGTCATTGTTCTGGGATGCCAGTCTCCACTGTTTGAGACTGGGAGAAGTGGGAAATGCAATTACTAGGCTATTCAAATCCCCAGAATGAAACCCTGCCGTTAACAGGCAGAAGCCAGCAAGAAAAAGAGCAGTTGCTTTATGAAATTACAGGGTTTGGCTAAATCAGAGTCTAATCAGCACCTCAGTAAAGGAGCGGGGTTAGCTCCTACTGCAATCCATGGAGTCCCGGCATTCCCCTCAACCGCATCTTTGGCATCCCCAGTGGAAGCCCAGTTTTGGTCACGAAGCCAGTGGTGTACAATTCCAGTGGAGACAATGGTGGTTCATGTCCAGGATTTACACTGTACTTTGCAATGGGGAAGCCCTAAGAGTTCAGCAACAGGAATCTGCTTGCTGCTGCCATCACCTCATACTGTATTTTGGCTCTGAGCTTTTTGGGGGCAGATTCTGGGATCAAATCTGTCTCCTAGTATTCATGGTCCGTAGCACCAGTCTTGCTGATTGCTGGTGCAACCCAGCTAAGCATCCAGGTGGGAAATTTGCATTGCTAAACTCATGGAGCTCTATACCCCCACAAGGAATTCACATGCTGGAGGAGAGAAGGGGGTTATAGCACTGCTTGTGTCAGTCAGTGAAGCAAAGCAGAACAATACGAGTGGGAATGATGGCAACTGCTTCATCGAGTTGGCTTCTATTGAGTGGTTAGACACTGACATGCTTTTAAATGTTCCCACCCAGCTGAAGCCAAGGCATCTTTAACTGCATGGGGAGTAAAGAAAGACTCAGAAATCTTGCATGATAAACATTAGGGAAGACCAGAGAAGAACAACAATGATCATCCCAAACCACAAGCAGAGACAAACTTTTCTCCCAGATGGTTCCTGACAGCCAACCTCCTGCTGTTATGCCCTGTGTTGCCTTCTCCTTCTGCCCCGCACTTGAGCTTTATGGCTGCCCTTGCTGGTCTCTCCTGCAGTCAGGCAGTCACTCTTCTTGCTGCCTTCATGCCCCTCTTTATCTTCACCTACCCTGCTGTGTTACCCTCCTGTTGCCCATGGTCCCTCAGTCTCCCAAAGGATCTCTGTCCCACAAGATAAGGCTGGGTTCCTGCTGGGAGCAGGACCATTCTTGCAGGTCCCAGAGGGAAGTGATGGTAAGGTTCCTGGTAGAGGAGGAGAAAGCAGCTGATCACCACTGGAGTCTCCATGTCCCTTGAAGAGATGAGAGTCACTTCCCTGTTTATGCTCTTTATTAGTCCCTATTCTCTTTAATCAGCTTAGACTGATGAGCCGAGGCAGCGGTAGGGATCAGCCGGGCTGTTTAATTAAAGGATTGCAGCTCAGCCCTGCAGTTTGGGGGTTTGTGTAAATGAGCTGCAAGTACATTATTTAATCTGCTGCACAGAGAGGAGTTGGGGCATTAATGAAGCAAACTCTAATTAAAACTAGACGGCTGATGGTTATTAGTGGCATCAGTTCTGACAGGATTTATCTCATTTAAGGAAACGCCTGATCATGGAGGGGGAAAAAGAAGAATAAACCCAAGCTGGTTTATCAAATTCACCACAGCACCACTTGTGACTGGCTGTCCATTCAGCGGGGCTCAGGATTGCTGCACAGGGAGCCCCTGTGTCCCAGGCTCTCCCATCAGGAGCCCTGATGAGCTTATTTAGGAATATGCCTGGCTCACCCAGGAACTGATTGCCTATTCAGGCTGACCCACATATTTCATTCTTGATTGACTTTTGTTCTGCCTTGGTGCAATGGGGTGACTGTTCATGATTTCAGCAGGGTGACAGGCTCTGTAAATGATGTGATGAGCTTCTCCCAGCAGCATACAGAGGCATTCCAGAGCAGCATAGCTGTCAGTTATGGACATTAGCTCCATGGTGATCCTGTGTTTTTCCGTCTCTGCCATTTTTTTTCTCTCCTCATTGCATCATATATGTAACTTCAGATACAAAGGAAGCCCATGGCTGACTGCAGGACCTGGTAGGGCTAGGAAGCATTTTCTGGCTAGCATACAGCTGACCGGTGAGCTTAACAGTCCTGCATGTGCTCTGCCTTTCTTGTGGCACAGTGTAGGACTCTTCTCTCCTGAGACAGCCTCATAGAGAGATCATATATAAAAGCTGCTCCGTTTCAAAAAGCAAAAATTCTGTGTGCCTGTGTCTCACCTTCAAATATCCATGGTGGCTTCAATCATCTCTATCTCTACATAGAATATTGTGTCACACACAGACAGATTCAAGACTACTACTGAACTGGGGGCATTAGAAATGCAAAGGAAAAGAGAAAGCCTTGGGAAAAAAGTAAGGAAAGCAGGAGGCCTCAAGAATGGGACAAGCTAAAAAAGACATAAAATGGACAGGCATAGATGTATGAGAAGCCCCTGAACTGGAAGCCTGGGTGCAACATGCTGTAGGGGTCATCCCCACTTCTGGCTTTCTTGGCTCAGACTCATCTTTGGATGCAACTTGCCAATGTTGTTAAATTACTTAAAAAAAAAAATATTGCTTCCTCTTCAATTTACCTGCCAAACCCCAGGTGAGAAATTTGGTGGTCCCCAGCGCAAAGAGGGTAGGCAAACGCATGCTCAAGGGATGTGTAGTGCCTTTGGGAGTCACTGGGACAAAAGGAAGGCCTAACAAACAAGGCCTGTCAAGCAAGGCCTCACAGAAACCATGACAAAAATGATGCTAGAGCTTAAGACATTTTAAGAGTGACAGCCTTGTAGGATAAGAAAATGCTAGAAATTAATGGAACTGATCAGAAATAAGATGGAGGCTGGGACAAGAATAGGGTGGGGCCAAGGATCAGGGTTTGAAGATAAAACACTATGGCAAAACTGACCCTCATTTTAGACAACATAGAGCACATCATAACCAAAACTTTCTAGAAATGGAAGGGAGAGGTGGCTGTCCCTATCACAGAAACCTCTTCTGTCTCCTCCTCTTCCTTGCCAGCATCTCCCCATCTGCCACATAGGTGCAGCTGCAGATGTCCCACAGGACTGTCAGGCAAACTTTACCAATGCTTGAAAGCCGCCAGCACAGACATCATGGGTGTTAACCCTCCCATCTCCATACACAAATGGGCAGGAGGGATCCTATTTCTTTACCCTGCCTCCAAGTGTGGCTGAACCCTACTTTTGAACATGCAGGCATACCCTGTTCTCTTCACAGTTGTCCAGCACTCACACATTTACTTGGAAGGAAATAAGAAACGAGCCTGCTCCAGTGAGAAAAACAAACAAGAGGCATATAATTTAAGAAATGCTGTAGCCTCACTACTTCAATTCAGCTGCCCAATTCTGTCCAAAGCCCTCCCTAGTGACTCAGGCTTCTTATACAGATGCCAAAGGTCAGATGTAAAAGTGTAGCAGTGGGATGAGGGAGATCTTTGAAGAGAAACCTGTGTGCTGCTGCTGAAAGGGTGATGAGGCATGAGAAAAAGGAGTAGGTCTGTGAGACAGAGGTGTAAGAAGTTGTGAGGGGAGAAGGAGATGACAGGAACAGAGGGACAAGGCTGAGAATGGCAGCTATATGAAGTATGTGCATCTCAAGCATTTCTGAAGCCCCTTGGACCCCTTGGTCTTGGCACGGATGGGATTCACTGATGAGGGAGAGCTATGACAATTGCTGCTGTACCCACACCTTGGCTGCACTGGGTATAAGTCAGTAATAGTTAATAGTACCTGTCTGTCCTTCACTGGCAAGCTCAGACCATTTCAACACATGTAAAACTGCGCTCCCCGCCCTGTCTCAGGCTATAAGACAGAACCCTGAGTTTGTTTGATGACTTTTGCTGTAGCTTAAATGTAAGGGTCTGTACTGGTGTGTGTCCAGGCCCCTTATAATGCAGGATAGCTGATTTGAAGGAGAAGTGTGAAGCATGTGCATGTCAGTGTCAAAGTGACACAGAAGGGTAAGAAAAAGTACCAGAGTGAATGTGGGTTGATGGAAGTAGATGTTTGAAGAGAGAATGAAAGTATGTTTTTGGAGGTGCATGGGTGTGTGTGAGTGGCCAGAGGTGGGTTGTGAGCAATTACACAAGACTATGAACAGTAATCATTGGGAAGTAAAAGAGAGGAACAGCAGTGCTGGAATCATGGAACATAAGGGAGGATGGAGGAAGATGGTCATGTATAATATGTGAGTTTTGTCTGGGGCAGGAATGTTAGTGATGGATGATAAGGAAGTAGGGGATGGAAAAAAAGGTTCTTGCTGGCAGCAATTTCCCACCTTGGTGAGGAGTCCGGAGATGAAGGCTTCTGCTCTGCATCAGCTGCTGGGCAACAGAACTGGTGTAAAACAGTTTCATTCCTGTAAGAAAAAACAAACCGTAGCAGGTCAGTGTTAGCTGACTCAGCAGGGAACTCAAGAGAGAATGCCTTTCCCAGGGCTGTTCCAAGGGGACAGTGGTTCCCAGTGATGCTGAAAGAGAAATCTGATTATTACATGATCTTTTTGCACTCCGAGGTGGTGGGGAGCAGGAGAGAAGGGAGCTGCCGATTCTATTTCCCTACCTTACCTGTCCTGCTGCTGTGATGTCAAGCTGTAGATAATGGGACAAAAGCACCAAAATAAGTTTTCCTTCTATCAGTATCTGTCTCATGATCCCATACAACTCATCAAAACCTGTTTTGCCTATCTCTAAATTTTATTTCTTTTGGGAAAGAAACATCTCCCTGGATATGTTTCCTTAGATACGTTTCCTATACTTTGTAATGCAAAGAAGTTGATTTTTTGTTGACAGTGGCTAAATTAACTCTGCAGACACTCCTGAAACCCTCTAGAGCACAGGAATGGCCTCAGCACATCAGCACTGAGCACTACCATAAATAGTAGCGGAAAACTGACAGGACAAGCACAAGTAGGGGGCTGAGATCATGCCAAGAGGAAGAGATCCCAGCAAAGAAAAGCAAAACCATAAGAAGTAAGAAACCTGAGCAAAACAGGAAAACAAAAGGCTAAAAATGCATTTATTAGATAAGAAAGGGAAAATAATAAATCCAAAGGAAGAAATCCTAGACCAAACTTCCAAAACTGCTCACTAATCTTGAGTGACTTGTTCTTGGATCCTCTGTCTGGAAACATTTGTACGGTGACTGGTTTTTAGGGGTGTTGGGCACTTATCACAGCATTGGAAGCCAGCAAGAGCTGCTCAGCACCTCTGAAAATTGGATCCTTTTAAGAAACCTCCAGGGAGGTCCTGGCAGTGTCATGGGCAGAACAGTCAACTTTGAACACACTGAGCTTCATCCATGAAAAGGAGTCACTAACAAGAAATACGGTGTCAAGGGGAGAAAGTACTAGGGGAATGGAAAATAAAATGAAAAGAGAAGAAAAGCAGGGGAGATAAAGGAGGCTGAATCCTCAGATGGCATAAAAATCACCCTGTCTCCAAGTCAGTGGAACAGCACTTAATATAACTGCTTAGTTCTTCCGCTTCCTTGGCTTCCAATGCATTCTCAAAAGGAATCTTTCCTTAGAAACAACGAGACTGGCAGGAGCAACACAGCAGGGGGAAGACAAAAGCATTAGCTTTACCTCGGTGACCTCTGCCAGTACCCTCAGTCCCTGCCTGTGACATGCAACCTGCTGGAAAAGAGTTGACATGTTTGTGTGACATCAAATTCATCTGGTCTCCCATTTCTGTAACTACCCAGCTCACATCCCTTCTCTCCTGCCATCCTGGTTATTGCTGGTTCTCACTATGTTGTTTCTAATTTAAACTCCTCGGATGGCAAGTACCTATCTGACTGGTGTGTCCATAAATTACATCTGTTTGTCTTTTTCCTGAAACAAGTGATGGGATCACATTTGAGTCTATGTTCAAGCAGGCCCACACAAATACTCCTGCTCCTACACCTTGTCACTCTGCTTCCAGCTAGAATCCAACAGGATTTTTCTGATAAAATTTTGGTTTTGCTTAAAACCACTGATTCATCAAATTTAAGCTATCTGGTGAAAACATTTTGTGTTTCACAAAGATTCTTCAAATTACAGTGCTTTGCCTGGATTCCCTGGCAGGCTGCTGAAGGGCCACGCCTCCATATCCCACATCTCCAGTGCAGCCATGCCATACAAGTAGCCCCTCGGAGAGGGGCCATCAGGTTTTCCACCCAGCTCTTTGTCCTGCCCAGCTCCCAGAGCAGCGATGCTGGGAGCCGGCTATCCCAAGAGGTGTGGAGCACCTGCACCAAGGCAGTCGGCTCTGCAGGGCAGTGCTGGAGTCGCAGACGTCGTCGGCTGCCATGTGGAAATGCACAAGGCGCTCAGCTGATTCAGCAACAGCTGGCATTCGCTCTAAGGAGCAAGCTTGGCTTCTTAAGTATTACATATTGGCATTTCCTACTGAATTTTATCTCTACAGGAACTGCTGGAGAATAAAAAGGGCCTACTTCCAGTTAAAAGTAACACCATTTTGAAATCATAGAATCATGTCAGTCGGAAAAGACCGTTAAGATTATTGAGTCAAACCATAAACCTAACACTGCCAAGTCCACCACTAAACCATGACCCTAAGTGCCACACCTACACACCTTTTAAATGCATCCAGGGATGGAGACTCAATCACTTCCTTGGGCAGCCCGTTCCAATGACTGATAACCCTTTTAGTGAAGAAATATTTCCGAATGTCCAATCTGAACCTCCCCTGGCACACCTCAAGGCCATTTTCTCTCATCCTAACACTTGTCACTTGGCAGAAGTGACCAACACCCACCTCTCTGCAACCTATTTCAGGCAGTTGCTGAGAGCGATAAGGTGTCCCCTGAGCCTCCTCTTCTCCAGGCTGAACACTCCCAGCTCCCTCAGCCGCTCCTTACAGGACTTGTGTGCCAGACCCTTCCCCAGTTCCAGATGGAATCTTCCAAAAAATGGACAGCCCAAATTTCAGCCATTTCTAATCTCAGCACTTCCCTAAATGAACTATACCGTTCTCTGCTTTTATCTGAATAGCAGATGTGCCACTCCAGTTCCTAATTACACACGAGAAAAGCAAACAACAGGGAGAGAAAACATAGGGAAAAAGATGAAGGAACATGGACAGGCAAAAAACTGAGAAATAGAAGCCTGTATTTAGATTAAATGCCTTGCTAGTGAATTATCAGGAAAGGAACACAGAGAAAAGTAAAGGGGAAACAGGGAAAGGAACAGTGGTGTGAAGTTACAGGACCTTAGGCTCAGTCTCATGTGGGCATCTTAAGAAAAAACATCTCACAGATACTCTTCAGAGAATCAGTATCAGCACTGCAGCTGCACAGCCAGCTGTTGACTCTGGTTATGATTTCTCATGTGTGTTTAGCACTAACCTTGAGTATTTTCTGCCCAAAGCAGAGTCCTTTTGAACCTCTGAGATCCCAAGATCTGTGGAGTAGTTGTGCATATGTACTACTACCACCAGATGTTGATCGTGCCTGCTGGCAGAAATCTGCCTCCAGGCCATGGAGGGATCCTTGGGTCCCTCTTAGGGGGCCATGACTTCCATGGAGAAGCCTCCAGGGAGGTGGTGAAGAGCAGGCACTGCCTGATAGAGGTAAATACATGAGCTGAAAATGGGTATTCCAAGACTGATGAAAGCTCTTCCCCTAACTGGGGTCAGGGAAGGATATCTTATTACTCCTACTGAGTTCCTCCAATGTCTGAGAGCAGTTGGAGGCCTGGGTCTATTTACATCCTTCTTTTACAGCTTGTTTCTCCTTCGTGATACCCAGGCATACACCACAGGGAGTGGTTTCCACCTTGGAGACTATCCTTGTTCATTTTCCTCTTTCTTTCCATCTCTTGATCCTGCCTATATCCGATATTTTGGAAATGCATGCCCTCATCTTTGCCTTGTAGCATGCACAGCCCAGGCAGGAGAGGAAGGGTTAACTTGCTGTGGGAAAAGCAGGCCTGTTCCCACCCTAAAGAGGCCGTACTACTTGCTATCTGGACAAAGCAGCTCCCATCTGGGTGCAAAAGGCAAGTGTCCTAGGGCCTCACTATCAGCTCCAGGCCTAAAGTGCGTGCTCTAGGAACGAAGCTGTCGTCTGAACTCTGTGAAGTCTTCAGGTGAGACGTTGTTTTTGTTG
This sequence comes from Eurypyga helias, assembly GCF_000690775.1. NCBI lineage: Eukaryota > Metazoa > Chordata > Aves > Eurypygiformes > Eurypygidae > Eurypyga > Eurypyga helias. The sequence continues at coordinate 98,371 of NW_010270490.1, forward strand.
CTGTGATTCAAGAGGAGCTGGCAGCTACCTGGATTTCATTCCCGTGTGGTGATGTCAACCTTTGCAGCTTTAAAGTGAGTCTTGAGATATTCAGTATCTGTCTGAAATCAGTGTAAGACTTCTGATGGGTATTTTTTTCCATTCTGTGCTTTTTTTAAATTTTTTTTTTAACAAATCTTACCTTCATAAGTCAGCTAGGCCACATAAAACCTGAATGCGCAGCCTCTGAGGAATTAAACACCAGAAGCATGAGGCTTGTTTTGCCTTTGAAAAACAGGGAAGAAGGCAACGTGTCTTCAATCCAGTGACAGTCGATTCAGACTCATTACTTTGGGGTGCTAACCTGTAATTTTTTTTTCTTTTTTTTAAATACTTCAGGTAGGCGGCAATGGTCTACCAATTCAGAGGGTAGGTCCAGGGCTTGCTTTTTTTCCCTTTCTGTCTCTTCCTCTACATACTCCACCTTGCCTTCCTCAGACTTGCAAACCATCACGGAGACACACAGCTAAACAAACACTGTTGTGGGCAGATCAGGCAGGTGATTGGGAAGAGAGATGATTTCTCCCATGTGTCAGGATACTGTTGAACTGCTCTGTTTCCAATTTATTGCTTTAAAAACAAATTATTATCTCTTGGGCTGCACTCTGATGTAAGCCTGGAAGGAAAAAGCCAGCAAGAAGAAGAGGTGTTCTGGGCACGGAAAGAGGAGTTGGGTGGTACAAAAGAGGAAGAGGCTAACAGAGAGAGGGAGGCATGCTGAAGGGCCTGTTGAGGTAAATGTTGCCAGCAGTACGCGAGCTGTGTGTGGAGAAGCAGCAGAGGATAAGGTGAAGCATAGATGCAAAAGGAGGACTGGGAACAGCCTGAACCTGTCAGTGCCTTGCTCCATTTAGCTGGGATGCATGCTCCGGAGGCAAGGATATGACAGTCCAGACTGATCTTAAATGCAGAGGAAGCTGTGCCTGGTCCAGTAGTAACCTGTGCTGTCAATTGAAACGTTAGCTCCCTCTCCTCTGAGAGAAAACTGACTGAATTTTATTCAGTTGTCTTTAACATTGCTCCTGACAAGAGGCATCCTCCAGCCAGCTGCCTGCAACCTCAGTGGGGCTACCTGTGAATGAACTGCCCGGCCACAGTGATTCCTGCTCTGTGATGAACTTTTGAGAGGCCCGTGCCAAACCTCCTGGCTAGCACAAGCTGTCTAGTCAGCTCAGGAGTTGGCTCTATCCTTCTGGCTTCTTAGAAACCTGGACTGTGTTGCAAAGGGCCCCCTGTCTTGTGCTGCCTTGGTCTTTACAGCTATGGATCCCAAAGAGACAAGCCTCTCTTCTCTTAAAAACTGGTGTTGTAGATGGTACCAGAGTTGAGCTCCAAAAATCAAAAGTCTCTGTAGCTACCTAGATTGCACATCACAGGGCCAAAGAAGTGCAAACTTTCCCAAAATTGCTTTAATGCTCTATCTTCCCTGAAGACAAGTGCCTGGGGCTTCATGTTCGTTCAGTGTTGTTGCCCATCCTAAGCATCAGTGCCCACTTGCTTGGCACTGAGGACAGCTGTCCTGAAACAGAGATGCCTGTCTGCTGAGAGTTGTGTTACGGTACACAAGTCTAGCCTCTTTTTCTTCTTCCCCTGCCCCCTGAAAAGCAACCCCCAGCCCAGACAGCATATGGAAAATGGTGGTGCTCTCCAGCAGTCAGCTTTAATTAAACAAATATCCAGGGTGGCCTGTCCCCATAGATAAAGAGCAGCTCTGTGTTTTTCTGCATGAATGATTTTAGACTACAAAAAATGCCAGAACAAGACAGAATGAAAATTGCTCTCACTACAAGGACAAAGAGCGTGCTTCTCTCTAACATGCTGCATCACCTTTGCATCCCACAGTGACCGCTGCCCTGGTCAGTTATACAGAATAGCTGGTGTGGACCCTCTTGCAAGAACAATGAAGATCACTGAGCTGCCAGTGCTTGCCTAACCTCTGCAGTCTGGCACTTGGGCCCTACTGGCCTGCATATTCAGTAGCCTTGACCTTGGCCCAGGCACACATCAGTTCTTAGAAAACTGACAGTGCTAAAAGGCAAGTGATGGTCCCTCAAGCAATGTTCTACCAGTAAATAACTGGTTCAACTTACATTGCCTTTCTGGTTTCTCTTTAAAACTCCACCTTTTGAAGAAATGCTAAAGGCTTTGACTAAAACTCATTGGTTTTAGTGTTGGATGTCTCAGCTTTCCTGAAGTCCTGTTTGGAGTCTTGGCTACTTGTCTCTATCTTGCATTTTTTTGGATAGCTGCCAAGAGAACAGATGGAGTCTTAGAAAATCATGGCCTAAAAGGGAAAGATTAAAGGTAGGAAGAGTCAAAGGAGAACTGAATTCGTCTCAGATGAAGTTTTACTGACTGTTATGAGTACTGGAGAATCACAAACAGGAACTATTTAGCAATGTCAAGGTTATGAAAGGCCGGTTGCATGGTCTCTCTCAAAATATATAGCTCAATGACACCCCTACCTACCAACGGAGCTGTGATATAACCTAGCTAAGATTAGCTGCAGGCCTTACTCCTTCTATCATCTCCCTCCTATGCTAGATCTATTTCTGACTCCAGTCAACCTGGAACTGAGAGTTGAAGTGAGATCTGAAAGAGGCAGTGTTGCCAAAAGAGTACCTTCCAGCAACCAGTTGTTTCTCCCTCACTTCTTCCCTCTTCAGTCCAAAACACCCTTACTAAAACTTTCTTGCTGTCTTAATTACTCATCTTGATTGTAGGTCATTATGTTGGTGTTTTGGAGGAAGCTGAGTACAGTCTATGTGGCACGGAAATAATTTAAAAATAAATTCAAGATAATTTCTGTAATGGAAGTTCATGAACTCCCTGTAAGGTTGATGGCCTCCTCATTGTTATAGGGATACTGTCGATGGCAAAAATTTGACAAGATTCAGACAGGAACTGGACATTTTAAAGACTATCCTGTGAGAATACTTAGTGCAGGTCCTTCCCCAAACCGACACATAGGACTCAAACTTTTCAGCATTAAAAGGCAGCTTTTATGGATGTCCCATGGCTGTACACTCTGACTCTTCTTGGTCTTCCCTCTTGAACATCTGATGTCAGCTATCTCTGAAAAACAGCTACACAAACTGGATTTACAAATCTGACTGTCTGAGAAATCCTGTGCTGAAGAGCAAAGGGCTTAGTAACATTTCCAGGGATGGGGCACCTGCAGTTTCTCTGGGCAACCTGTTTCAGTGCCTCACCACCCTCTCCGGGAAGAAATTCTTCCTTATATCCAATCTAAATCTACCCACTTTCCATTTAAACCTGTTACCCCTTGTCCTCTCACTACTTGCCACTGCAGCCTATGTTTATACCTGTTGCACATACTTGTCATTGACTCTGGTCTGCTGCCTACGGGGATAGATGTTCATGTTTCTATGTGCAGAGTGCCAGTTACATCAACCAGATCTAGGAACGTCTTATTTCAGACCGAAGATTGTCTGCCTTTGCCTGTAACCCTTCACAGGTTTAAATATCTAAATAATTGCATGAAAAAAATGAAGATGTGTCTTGATGATGTCTACATGCCAGCATGTACCTACTGCCTACCAAAAAAAAAAATTGCTGGAGAACCCCCCTTGCAGTGCCAGCATAATGGATGAATGTATAACATGCACATACATGCCCACCCTTGCCAGGATGCGTGGTAGCTCTTCTTTCAGTCCACTTGAGTGCCTACTATTCCACAGCTCTTTCTTTAGCATTCTCAAAGCTGTTCCTTCTTCTTCCCTCCTCCACCCCCAAAAAGTCATGTTGGGAGGGGTAAAGAGGGAAGAACTTAACAGGAGCATCTATTCTCTCTCCTTGCCTGCCAAAAATGAAAAATCAAGCATGTTTTGTAACTTGGCCTGCCCTGAACATCTCATGAGTGTTGGAGAGAATGTCTTTTTTCATGGTGTTTCTCTAGTAATTTGGTGATCAAAAGATCAGCGCTCATCCTCTAAAACCTACTTAGCACCTGCTTAATCATTATATTGTTTCTTGGTACAAATTAATTTTAAGTCATACATCCTTTGTGTAGCATTTCCAGAAATTTGTTTTTCTAGTGCTAGGGAATGGGATGAAGACAGGATTCCCATTGACAGAGTATTTCCAGTTTCTCCCCAGAACATGTTGATTTTAGGGGCCCTATAAAATATCTTAAAACAAATTCACCTCAGTAGCATAAAATACCATATGCACACACTACTGTTTGGAAAGTGAAAATCCAATGTGACATGCTGACGCAAATGTGTGTCTTTGAGCTATTGTGGGTTCTTCAGAACAGCACAGCTTGGAAGGATAAGCACAAGGCACCGTGCTGAGGAAATGGAATTTCCTGTGTTGGAGGAAGACGATCTGAGCCAATGCTGCTGTGATCTGATCTTTTTTTGGTTAACTAGTTGGGTGACTACAACAGATATGTCAAATATGCCATTCATTTATCACCATCTGCTTCTAGGGATGGAGATATTAATGCCTTATCTTCCTGAACAGTTGGCTTCTTGGCTTACTTTAGTCCATCTATGTGGCAGGCATTTCTCCTGCGCATCCTCTCTCTTACCTCGAAGAAGGTCTTAGGGAAAAGTGTGGACATGACTGGCAGGTGAGTGCATGGATTTCGGAATGAATTCGGTATGGTTTGCACAAAGGTTAGTGTGACAAATATGACCGGTGGACAAATGTGTGTGGGTGTGTACTAAAGAGGGTCTGAGCATCTTGAAGGGATAGTGTGAGCTGGTATTCTTGGGCTTAGGGTGACAGTCAGCAATGTGTCTTGGAGATGGTGAAAATGAGCTGTGGCCTCTTGTGTTCTGGCTCAGTGGGTTACACTCTTCTGCTACAGACCTAGACTCTCCCTTTTCTCTTGGTGACAGGCTACTTGACAGAAATTTCCTTACCTGAAGATTTAGGCTCCAGATATCACTAGCAAGAGTGAGGAAGATATTGGAAAGATGTCACCTGTGGATTCACTGTGTTCAGTGAAAATTTTAGCTGGCAATTCTATTTTGTTACCCAGAAACACTTGAAGGAAATGTAATCCATTTGTTAAGCCTACACGGAGTGGTTGGGCTAACTGCTAGATTTCCCCTACATGCTAGAAATGGGCAAGAGCATAAAAAGGAATGGAAGGAGCAGCTGGTATTCATACATACCCCAGGAATCAACTGAGAAGGAGAGTCCAGACTGGCTTCTGGGTCCAGTCTGCCAGATAATCTCATGAGAGCCAGAAGTAAAGTCTGGGTCCAGCTTTTGGACCCACTTCCAGCACTTCTCATGCTAGGTGATGTATTACTCTCTGCATTTTGTGTTTCTTGGGGCTTCAGGTACAGTAGGATGAAATAACTTACTTCAGGTGAACCAAGGATGGTACACTAACTCTCAATTATCTGTGGACTAACTTGATTATAACCAGAGCCAGTCTAGGTGACAGAAATTATCCACAGGAGGAAACTTAAGATCAAGTATCTACTGTACAAAGAAAGTCTGATCCTTAAAGCAGTAAACATAATGTATTGCAAATACATGCAGTACCTTAATAAAAGGCAGCAGCCTGAAGAGGTTTGGAAATAGTACTCAACTGGGACAGAATACAACATTCACGTCTGGGACACATGGATGGCCTGGCAGAAGATAGCACTGCTGAACGCTCTCTGTAGAGGGGTACTTGTATCTCTGATGTAGCTCTGTTGGCGTCTCACAGAATTACTACTTGAGGAAATATCCTTGGGTTTATGGGGAATGCTTTTCATGCTCTCATATTTGCCCAGCGGAAGAGAGCTTCTCTTCAAGCTTCTCTTCTTGCTATTAATTTCTTTCCTAAGGCACAGTAGGAACAGGGATGAGGGAAATGATTGTACTTGCTAAGAAATTCCCAGGAAGAAAGTTCCTGGGTGGAAGAGAGTTTGTCATCAGTTGCTAGAGGGGTTGGGGGAAATGCCTCTCCTGAAATGTCTTTGAATCACCTGTCAATGGGGAGTTCATTCACTCCATTACCTTGGATTTCTCTCTTCCAGAGGAACATCAGCCACATAGAGCATGGCTGTCTGCTAATTAGATAGTACTAAGCACTAAGAGGAAGACGGCAAAGTGGCCATGATGTGCAGAAATGCTGTTTGTTGGACTATGCAATAGCCCAGTGTGCACCACCAGATTTGTTCAGATCCTCTGTCAGCAGTGGAAACGGTGACTTATTTATGGTACACAAGTCACAACGTCGTTTGCTCTGACTTGCTAGCAGCATGAATAGCGGCACTCAGGAAAAACAGCTACTGTATAAAAAGAGCAATCTGAGATAGTAAGTGTATGTGCACAGTTGATTATGTGGAGGGGATCCTCTAATGACACATGCAACACTCACTGGGAGTGAGCAGAGGTTTACTAATTGTAGCCAAAACTATACTTCAGATATCACAACTAGGAAGCTGCTAGGGAAATCTGAAGCATGTGTGAGGGGGAGTTTGTGTAAGTTCCTGAAATAATTTCAATTAAATAATTACCATAAATAGAAGTTGTATTGATTCATTTCTTAATGGAAAGATGGTATATTAATACAAAACTACTTTTCCAAGACAACACGTGACCTTTTCCAAGACAGCATCCCTCACTTCCAACTATCTTCAATATCATCAGTTCTTTTAAAGGTTATATACGTAATAGAATAATTACATGTCTGCCTTCTGTAGCTTTGAAACATCTTTTCATACCTCTTCTGTTCTGTACTATACAAAGGCCCTTTCTTCTTTGTTGAAATAATAGATTTATAACTACATAACATAGAAACAGCTGGCAAAAGTTCACTTTTAATTACACTGATGAGCATTCTCCAAATCCTCTCCAGTTCTTCATATAATAATTACAGTTTGTCAGCCTAATACCAATGAGGATGTGGTCCTCCTAAAGACACCCAGAACTAGCACTCTCTCTGAATGCTCTGCTAGCAGGGTAAACACCTTTTATCTTCTCTCGTATTTTGGGCTAATATGTATGAATGCTATAAAAAAGTTCAGGCTTGCGTTAGTGGAACTGGTAACCCTTTTTGTAATTACTAGGACTGTGAGATATAAATGGAATTTAGGACTCTTCCTCAGAAAGAATAAATTATTTTTACTTTTTGAATAAGTGTCAGAATTGGACTCAGTAAAAGGATTTTTGTTATGGCTGAGTATTAGATCTGGTTTTAATCAGGCTTAGACTTCTTATTGGCTTCTCATTCATGTGGCTCATGTGTAACCCCTGAGTACAGGAAGAAAGCCCTGGAATTTTCCAGAGGCTAAAATCAAACTGTCCCTCAGCACTGGAGAATGACACAAAGCTACAGGAAGGACTGCTGTTCAATAATTCAGAATCCCATAAACCTGCACATCAGCTGCATTACACAGAAATGGCTCACCACGGAGCTCTTCACGCACCTTAGCAGCACTGAGACTGTAGAATTGCCCCTGCATGGAAATGCATGGCCAGATTTGCTGCTTGTATCACTGCAGTTCTGTGCTCTTGCAGGCAGCTCTGTATTCAGTGCTGGGTACCAGAGTAGCATGACAGTGGATTGCATCAGCTTAAAAGCTTGTTACTACCACACTGGGCTGATGCACTAAATTTAAGTAGAGGTTTTATTCTGCGTACTCACCAAGTATTATCGAGATTGCTCTGTGGGCTAAGTCCTGCTGCCTAGTACTGAGCTGCTCAGACTCTACTGTATGTTGAGGCTTGACACAAAACAGCTGGTTGACACCAAGAGCACCCGCATTTGCGTATGTAATTGCCATGGAAGAAAGTATCATTTGGCACTTAATGCAAATGAGGAGAGGATGCAACTTGTATGCTCAGCACTTGACCATCATCGATACTTGGTTTTGGGTTAAGAGGACATTTCACAGTTTCTTGAGGCTTCATAAATTCCTGACCTTGCTAAGGTAGCAGAGGAGCAGGTGGAATTAATGAGGTATCCTAAGATTTGGAACAGCTATGGAAGTTGTTCCCTTTTCCCATCTTAACTGCTCCGTAATTCCTGGGGTTTAAAACCAGTAGGACATTCAATGTCCTGTCAAGTCAATTTATCAAGAGGATGACAGCTTAGTCTTAGTCCTAGGAGTTGATATTATTTTATATTTCCTGTCTGCTGCAGCAGTACTGGGAAAAAATCACCCCAAAAACGGAGAAGGCATCACTTTTAACTTGATGCCTTGCATACACCAACTGTTCATCATACCCTGTATCAGAACTGAGATACAAATGTCAGTTTACACTCCTATACCTGGCCAAAAGAGCGGTGCTTTGGTCAGTGATGACTACAGGAACCTATACAGCCTGCATCTGCAACTGACTGTACAGCTCATCTTGAATTAAATGAGCTGCTTATGTCTATACTACTGGATCTCTCTGTAGTGCCTTATTGCAGCTAGCTTGTGTCTTGTGGGGAGTCTTAACTTGCTAAAAGCACTTAACTGACAAATCCATTACTGTTCTACTTAATAAAGCTTCCCACCATAAGTACCTTGTTTCCTTTCCTTTATCAGGCAAAAAACCCCATAAGGTGTGGTTCTGCAAACATTAAAATAAGAGGGTTTTCCTGTACTACAGGAGCCTGATTTCTGCAGAGATATTTCAGGAAAGTTGCAAAAGCAATTACCAGACCTCAGAGTGAGGCGCTGAGGGACTGATGATGTTTCTGCTCCTGACACAAGACGGCGGATGCAGACCTTCTGACCCTTGTGGTACCTACAGCTGGGCAATCTCCTCTAACAATGGAGATACAACAAGTATGCTGCGGTACCCTGGTGCCAACAGGGCTGTGGGACAAGCTGACTCCAGTGTGGCTCAGAATAAGCTGGCAGTGCAGTTTGTGCTTTCACACTTCAGCTGTGAAGCTGCATCAGTGATGGTTCCAGACCCTAGGTGCTGGGATGTGGGAATACTTCCCAACTTGGGAAGAGGCGACAGCAGTGGCAGCATCTGTGGTTACTTTAGCACTAGGAGCTGTTGAAATCTTGATTCTTGTGATGAACAGATTCTGCCTAGACTCTAGTTTAGCCTTGGAAGCTGTGTAGTGGGGGAATTTCCACTTTTGTCAGCTGCTGTTCTGTATAAAAACCGTGTAGTGCATGAATAGATCCCAGACCTGTTGAAAAGGTGTTGGAAAGAGACAATGAAGCCTCTCACAGGAAAAAACAACCTAATAAAAATAAGATTTTAATCAAAGAAGTGTCAAATGGTGAGAAGCAGAGAGGTAGAACGCTGGATTAGAAAGGACAGCCATCTTCCGTCCCATTCTCTAAGCACAGGTACGAATAGGTGAGAGCAATTATCTCACCCCTAGGCTAGGAGGGTCAGCCTTGCTTGTAGCTGAAACACAGCCCCTTGCATCCAGGGAGCAGCTACATAATAGTTGTTCCCAGAGTGTCTCCAGAGCAAAGAAATTGTGACAGAGATCCATTAGTCACTGGATTTCTTTCATGGCAATGAAACAGAGCTCACTCAGTGTGCCGTGGAGATTAAATACCTTCCTCCTGTGCTAGGAGGGGCATTCTGTCTCCAGGGTCATCCAGTTGAATGCAGTTTACATGCAGCTTTGCTGCTCCACGCCAGTCCCATCCTAGAGGAAGACATGATTCTTTGTGCCTTGTGTCTAGATTCTGGATTGCCAGAATTCCCATCTTCCCACTACTACTACTTCCCTTTCTAAAGGATTAGTACCCGATTCCCTAC
>NW_010270490.1:108124-112261 GCF_000690775.1 Eurypyga helias
TGTTCACCAGCAGAAATACTCTTGATATGTATGAAAAAGCAGGAATCTTGTCCCGGGCTCCTGCCTGCGTGCCCTTGAGAAAGGCAGAATTTGAGTTGCAGCTGCAGACCACTACTTAGTCTCTACAGGCTGAGGCCTCCAAGGTCATTTTGGACAGTGATTTGGGGACCATCTATAAAGTGAAATTCTTGCTAGACAGTCAGCAGTCACTTGATTAAAAAAAAAAAAACAGAAGCGATTTATAGCGGAGAGCAGGTATTCCTGAATAATGTCCATCCTTGCAGCAAACTGACCAAAATACCTAAATGGGATGAGAAAGGGGCATCCTCTTTATTTTTACGATAAAAGTTCTTCTGCCTCGCTTGCAAAACCAACAAGTAAATAACACTGAGAGGCAAATCTACCTTTCATACACCTGCTTTTTATTTTAACTAGAAAGGCATCTCCTCAGGACTTTCTTTGTCCCGGCATCATCCCTGGTCATGATTACTTCAACACAATGGCCAACATCATATCCAGACTAGATGAGCATAGTTTTATTGACAGCTGCATATTTCTCTGCTGACCTCTCCATCACTGCATTTTTTTCTGCTTCACCATAAGTTCATAGTTCGTTGATGTCCTTGTTTCTCCTTCTACCCACCAGATTTTCGAATGAAGCTTGATGCTTCAATTCAGTAAGTCCTGAGATACAGGCATTTTGTATAAAGCTGAATACTGAAAAAAATTAAAAAAAAAAAAAAAAGTTGATTCTTGCAAGTCAGAAGTTTCCATCCTCGATGGCATTTTTAAATTGTGCTGCTGTGGAATTCCTTCTGCTGGTGCCAAGCCCCCTCCTTTAAGGAAGCCCAGTGAAGTGTGGAGGCTGGGGGCAACAAATACATAAAAAGCTTTAGGTCTGTCTCTTTAAGGAAAGGGCAGATTCTAAAGCTTTTTCTCTTCCCCTTCCAAAATTATCCTCTGGTTAACTGTGGTATCGACTGCTTTGCGACTTCACTCCATGACTCCCTGTCTGCAAAGGGCAATGCCATACTTGGCTGTATTTAATTTATTCTGTTTCTGCTTTACACCATTATTTGAAGCATACCTTCCAAATCGCCCAGCTCATGGTAATTGATGACATTGTGAATATGAAGTCATCTGCTTGGGGTTTACACCTTTGTGCAGAATGATTGAATTCTTTCACCCTTTTAGGCATGTTGAAGACCACCATCTCTTTTTTTCCAAATTAAATTAATGGAATAATTGGAATACATAGCACATTTAGGTCCAAAGACTCTGTTTCTATGTCTTCAGTTACTAGAAAATTTAATTCCTGTATCTCTAGGAACAACCACTGCCTTAACAATTTTCTTCTCGTATACCACTTGTCTCTGCACTATACAGTACTAAGACAGTGAAGATCATACTGCCAGAGTTTTGACCCAGCAGATAAGGCTCACTGGAAGAGTATGTTGGGATGTTCCAGAGGGATGTTATTTTGGAACCTGCAAGGTCTTAGAATAGCAATAATTTTTCTTTTTCCAAAGAAATGCTCTTCAAATAAGATAAATGGAAGAGACTGTCTTTCTCTTCAGGTCTTATGATGGCAGGACTTTGATTCTATTCCCACATTCACTTCCAAAGAGTGACACATTCTTTGTTGGATGGAGACAGAATCTCCCATCTTGAAAAGCAGGTTGCGTTACAGATTGGAGTCCGATGGTTAGGCTGCACTTGGAATGGACCACTCTTTTCTAGCATTTATTGAGATTTCATAGTGATTACTGTCAAAGGACAGCTCAAGCCTTTTCGCAAAACAGTGCTGAATTATAGAAAAGGTTTCAATAGAGATAAAAATAGGGATTTTTTTGCAGCTTCAGCCACATGGTGTAACTGTATGCCATGATTCAATTGCATGTTTCAGGTACCATTGTTAAGATGTTGTCTGGAGTAGTCAGCTTTCACTGTTTACACAGCTGAAAATGCCTAACTGGTTTGCGTGTTTTCAAGGTAGAAGGCTATTTTTAAAAAATCAATAATCAAACCCAGGGTGAATGTGTGTTACACATAAATTAAAGTACCAATGAGAGACTGGATTTTAGAGAGAAAAGTCATCTAAAAGGACACTTAGGGCAAAATACAACCCTGCTGTAAATTTATTGGCATCAATGGCATTTACATAGCCTATGCACAGATGGATCTGGTTTGGAGACTTGTAGCTCCTACGTAATCAACAAGTATAATGGGAATGTCAGCTCTTGATATCAGGAGAAGCAAGATTCTGTTCTTATACAGTAGCTAGGCAAATGACATTAATTGAGTCATTTTATAATTTGTTTTTATTCACTCTGTAGCTGTGTGAATAAAGTGAAAATCAGAGAATAATATATTCAATTAACTTTGTGATATTTCTTACTCTAGAATCATTTTTTCCAGCTCTACTGGAGGACACTGTATGTGCCATGGTAATGTTTCCATGCAATCCACTTATCAACAGTTCTGAGACAGGATCAGAGATTCTGGCAAAGGATAACCACATTAGAAGATACTCCATAAATAACACATAAGCAAAATATAAATGTACTAGGAGATTTCCCATAAACAAAAAGAATGGAAGGATTCCAGAAGACAGAAAGTTTTCCAGTGATGCACAGGGAGACCTCTGAATAGAGTCCGAGGTACAGAATTACACAGGCGGAGTTTGAAGGCCTCTGTGCAATTCTTACTCTTTTCAGAGGAAACATAAAAACTGCTATCCAGTTGCGAGCCAGAAAAGGGTAAACAAGGCTTGTAATGTCTTTAGACACCTACTTGCTGGTGGAGGCATCAATTGTACATCTAATCATCCTCTGCCCTTGAAGTTTTCTCAAGGCAGAATATGTTTGACTGAAACAGGACATATCCTGGCTGGCTATGTGCAATCCCTTAACATCACACACTCAAACCACAAACCCTGGTCTTAATAAACTGTCAGCACTTCTGGTACAGTGAGAGAGACAGAGAATGCCCCAGAACTGCAATAAGGCGCCACATGAATACTGTTTCCAAACTTTTTAATCTTTCCCAGCACATACAAAAGAAGCAGCTGGCCAAGAGTAAGGGTTGAAATGGAATCTGATTGTTATTCATCTGGGATCTGCTCCAACTCCCATTAAAACAGTATTTCCACTGAGTTCGTATATGATCTGATTTCAAGTCTGATGCAGTGAATCCTAGCCAATTCAGCTCTTAGGGGCTGTCCTGACTCAAACGCTGACTATCTGCATTCAAATGAAGGCTCTTCCTACTTATGAACAGATCTTATTCTTGTGTCTGTTGCATGAGAAATGTCATTTATTGCCATTTCAAGCAGGAGAATCCGTAAACAATATGGCTTCTCACCGAGCAGCCTCCCCTCACAGTGTCTATGTTGTCCTCCCTGTCTTCAATCTTTTTATATTTGTAACTGAACACCTTCAAATGGGAATAATTTTTCTATGGCTAGCAGAATCAACAGCCTGATCTTTGATTCTGCTAATGATTCCATGCTGAAGACTTCTTGAACATGGGTTTAGAGGGACAGTATGTCTGCAGGCATGCAGCTCTGAAAAATCTGTGGCTCACATGTAATCCACAACACATGATCCAGCACAAGCCACAAAAAGACTGAAGCAACAGCAAGAGAGGCGTGAAGTATCCCACTTATCTGTACGGAGTCTGCATGCCAGTATTACAAAGTTCTGCGTGACTTGCTGTGTCCCACTAAGTTGATGCTGAGAGCAGGCACAGCTTGCAGGAGAAGGCGGGGCATGCTTCACTTTTAGGGAAAAAAAAAAGCAGTTCTTAGATGCCCCATCTCCTCACTGAGATCAGTGAACGTCTTGCTAGTCCTAGGCACATCACTTAGGAATGTCTGGGAAGACCTTTGATCCTTGGGCTGAAGACACTTTGGAAGAGCAAGTGGTGGTGGCTGCAAGGATACTGCCCCTGCGCTCCTGCCGCGCATCCCTTTGGGTGAGAGGTGACGATGATTTGATGAGGCACTCTGTGGCAGCCTGAGCTACCACCGCCTGTGCTTTGCTTGTTTTCTGAGGTAAACAGGAAATCTCAGACCTTAGTAACGTCAATTCTGAACTTCTCACCAGGGCTAAATTCCCTTTGAAGGGAGAAGAGCAG
>NW_010270490.1:112292-133833 GCF_000690775.1 Eurypyga helias
GTGTGTTTAGTTATCTCATGTGTTGTCTTACATCATCCTCTCACGAGTGTGCCAGAAGGCCAAGAGGAGACCTCTGATTGTTGTGTACAACCTGCATAACGGGCCTTGCCAGTTGTTGATATGGCATGTGGAAGACTGAGTGAGCTGTGTTCCTCTTCTACCTAATTTGGAGTGACTGGAGAGAAAAACCTTTGCTCTGACTTTGCAGGGACTTGAACCTACATCTCTCTCCCTTCCCGGAAGAGCTCTGAATCAAAAAAACTTACCTGCAAAAATGCTAAGCTGGATTTGAATTTCACCCTCCACATTTTTTTTCTTAAGTCTTTTCTCCAGAAAATCGTACCATTGCGTTTGGAATGGCATACCCATCCACAGATTTAATCAGCAAGACATATTTAAATACCCAAAAAAATATTAATCTCTGTCAGAACACTTTCACTGTTTTTGTTTTCCTTGAGCTTTCCCAGCCAACTCTTGCCTCTTTTCAGGATCCGTCTTCCACCCATAGAGATAGGAAGTTGTGTTGTCACCCACATGTATTAATCACTATGCTTGCTTTGAGGTTCTGGAAAAATAAGAATGTGGGTAAACAATTTAAAACTGCCATCTTGAGAGCTCTCTCCCCAAACAGTGTTTGTGCCTCCAGCTGCTCCACCTCACCTTCTCAAAGAGAAAATGGAGTTGTTAAGCACAGTATGTGGCGCTCTCCATCAGAGGCTCTCAAGACCCAAAGCTCAGTGCTGGCTCTGGGGCAGCAATAGGATTATTCTGGTATGGCTGCCTGATTCAGCCCTGACTCTAATTTTTGAAGTTGTGGCGCCTTGTATTGTGTCTAAATTAAAATATATTCTTGCATTAAAATGTTATATGGAATTCAACTTCAAAAGCTGTCTGAGGAACTGTCTCCCCTTTGCGACAATAAAGTGCAGTCCCTCTCATGCCTTTGCCCCACAAGGTGCTGTCAGACATGCCCGGTCACCCAGCGCTCACCGCAGCTAAGCGGTTCGTCTTTCAAAGGCAGTGTTCTCAAAGCTCTGCACAAACCCCACTGGCAGACACCTCGTGCTACCCCCTGTGAGGGGAGTGAGTAACACTCCTCTTCGAGTCACACAGGGGGATGTTGAAGTAAAGCAAGGTAATGCAATTTGCCCGCCGTCTCACAGCAAACTTGTCCGTAGCACGAAGCTCCTACCTTTCTAACACCTCAGACCTGGTCTCTAAGCAATAGTCCGAGCTTCATCTCTGTTCAGCAGCTCAAACTACTGCAAAGAATTAACTACGTAACACCATATTGAACAGGAGCCAAAAGAATTAATTTCACAGGAGAGGAAGAAACCCGCACAAAGAATTCAACAAGTTGGGGGGGTGAAGAATGTGTGTACTGATTATGAAACGGAAAAAACCTACGTTTAACTGCTAAAGATTGTAGTTGTCAGATCTAGCCTTCCCATACTGCTTCCCCCTGCCCTGGTTTGTGATAATTTGCAGAGCAAAAAGCCTCTTTAAATGAGGGAGAAACTTTCTAGAGGACAGCGTCCCTTCTGCCCGGTAGCTCCCCTGGCCAGATGCTCGCCTAAAGGTCACTGTAAGTTCCTTCACTGGAGAGCAACCCCAGGGAGCAGAACTGGGTGCCTCTCCTTGCAAAGAATGGCATCTGAATCCCGGTGCCCTTCTGCATAGCCTAAACTGTGGTCCCACAAGAGTACGTCTGTCTCAGGAGCACTCTGCTGTGCCTATCCGAATTAAGTATTGCCCCCGCTCTGACAGGGCTGCAGATCCCGTGTAACCTGCCACTGGAGTAGCAGATGAGCTCACGTAACCAGAAAAAGGCCTTGAACCTGAGCACTGTAAAAATGGTCCTTCCAGGCTGAGCGAAACAACGCATCCATTACAAGTAGCAAAGGCAACACAAAATTAACTGGAATTAAACGGTTCACATCACTAATAAACCAGGAACTAATAAAACAGGAACAGGAATGAAGCTGACCTGTACTGCTCAGTTACTAATAGGCTAGCTTTACGGGTATTTTAAAGAGTTTCCTCCTCTCCAGAAGAGAACATATAGCCTCAATAACACAGTGAAAGCCTCCAGTTATTTGTCAGCACACTAAATAAGCAAAACCTTTCTATTGAAATCAACACTAAAGCTCATAAAAGTCTTGCAGCAGCATACAAATGGGCAGAGGAGCACCTGGCTAAACATCTGCTTGGATGTTCAGAGTAGAGAAATGGAGCTCCTGATGTCTTCTTATGGAGAAAGAACCCTCTCCCGCTTGAGCTAAAAGAGGATCTCTGTGAGAATGTGTAGGTGTCATTGGGATTATTTCCTCCAGTCTCCAGGCTGACTTATACCAAACATTCGCCATCTCTCTTACTACACCGCAAAAAGCAGATGGCACATACGCACAAAGAAAACTAGAGATAAAGGATATGTCTAGAACTTGGGTCTATTTCATGGGATCATTAAAAAATGTTAACTTTCCCCAAGGCACACATTAACAATCTACATGAGTCCTCACTCCTTGCCTGCTTCCATTCAGGCAGAAGTATATCAGGAGGTGGGAAGTGCAGCATAAGCAAGATACTTAATTTGGGTTGATATAATAAAATAATCAGACAGAAAAGTTGCAACATGCCCTAACAGGCAACAATAAATCTCTTTTACTGATTGTCACTAATAGCTACTGCAAGCAAAGGCAAAAATAAAGTGGAGAGCCAGCAAAATGGGAGCCTCAGCCAGCCAACAGGAACAAATACCAACAAATATCCCCTTCCTTGACTGATCCCAACACATATTCCTTTATGTGGAATTTCCAGTATGAGGAAAGCATGCAAAAGCGACAGGCCGCACGATGCATGCGGAATGGAAAACAGCCTTTTTCCCCCTTCCATGTTGTTCTAGCATTGTGTCTTGTCTTCGATTTTAGGTTCAAGAAGGTTGTTAGCTTTTGCAGATTCCCACAGGCACGAGTTCTTCTGCCAAGGCTGCCAGTAGGAAGGCCGTCTTGCTGTAAGTGCGCTTACTCATATGGAATAGCTAGGAGTTTTCACCACACTGCAACTTATGTCATCCGTCCTGAGCACCACCTCACTGCTGTGCAGGCTCCCTTCTCCTGCCGACTAATCTGGCAGCTTGGCGTCAATGGAAGAGCTTTCAGAGTTGAGGAGTACTGGCACACTTGAAATTGCAGCTAATCCTCTTTCAAAAGGCATTGTTGCTATTCTTGGAATAATGAGTAGGAAGCTTCCTTGCTCTGTTAATGGGTACAATTAGAAGCAAAATTGTTGAGTTGTTTTCTGACAGCTTGCCCCAAAGATGTCATGACCCCTATCCCTTCTGGGTGAAGCAAAAAAAGGCAAAGCATTCAAGTTTATGTCTGAATGACAATTCATTAAACAAAAACTGGTCAAAAATTGCTAGAGTCCAAACATTCTCCTGACAAGAAGTGCTTTTGTGGCCCAGAAGGAACAG
Source organism: Eurypyga helias (assembly GCF_000690775.1). NCBI lineage: Eukaryota > Metazoa > Chordata > Aves > Eurypygiformes > Eurypygidae > Eurypyga > Eurypyga helias. Next base: position 115,765 of record NW_010270490.1, read on the forward strand.
TTAAAGATTTTTAAATATTGGTTGACTTTTTTTAATGACTTTCCAATGGAACATGTAGGAACAAAAACCAGTTTGCTGATTCTTAAGCATCCCATTTTATTGAAAGTTACAGGTTCTCATGAGACCTTATCATACATTGAACATGTGTGGGTGGTTTCTTAGCCAGTCTTGGTGTTCATAAATATTCTCAAATGGTGCCAGAGAGAGATTACAAGAGCTCCTTATGCCTGTGCTTGAGGGAAGGGGTTTCTGAATTCTAACTTACTGTGTTACTTCTTCACATGGGGAACCTACCCTCTTAGAGACTAGCCACTAGATGCTGTTATTCTGGTATCACAATTCCATCATCATGGACTAAGTGAAGTGTTTTCTCCCTCATTTGGTAGCATGGTCCGTTTCTGTTTAGGGTGGCTCAGGTGAAGACCTGAGTTTACCTCCCTGTGTTAGTACAGTTCAAAACTACCTGTGAAGGCACACACCCACCTCCTCTCCCCAACCCACCCCGTCTACTGGCATTGTGATGTCTGTTTTCATGCTGTAGCTGTGAGAAAGACATTGCACTGCTCTTCATTGATCAAACTGGTGTGAGGGGCATAGCTGGGCAAGGAAGACAGTGATGATACCTTGCCCTCTGTGGTGCTACTACCTTTTGTAAAATTAAGGTAGAGAAGCTGTTTGGAATAAGATCAATAAGCAACTTCTTTAATACTTCTCTTAATCCCCTAAGTGCTTTACAAAGGGGTAGGAGGGAGAGAGGAGCAGAAAGAGTGCCACTGATGTCTAGTGATCTCTTAGGTGGGGTTTGGCAGTCCGTGTGCTCCAGAGCTGTGTAAGGAGGAGCTCTGAGTGAGGGATATCTAAACAAACCCTTCCTCTTGCAAAATATACTGGAAAATCATTTAGGGATTCAAGTATGCCTAGGAAGATCTAACTGCTTCTTTTCCGTGAGTGTTCATGGAAACTAAGCACCCAAAATCTCTTAGTGACTTTGGAAGACTCAGCCTTTTTAACTCAGAGCAGATGGGAACGCTGACGTTCAGATTTTCAGTCTGAGATTTGCTGCTCCACCATGAGCTCCTGAGAAGCCAGTTTCTTTGCCTTTGAACTGAATGCCTTTTGAAAACAAATGCTTTCAAGTTCCTTGAAAGATGGCTGGTTTCCTTAAGCTGTTTCTGCTGTCCTGCAACAAGTGTAAGGGCTGGATTATGCGAGTACCCAAAAGAGTATGTCATGCTACTGCTTTTAGACCCTCTGTAAGCTTCTATATGATTATCACTTTGCACTAGCCTTTCTGCACTTCTGACTAAATTGTTGCAGTTGATTGGATTACGAAAAGGGAAATTACCCTTTCACTTGTGTTTGACAGCTTAGTTTCCCCTCACCAGTAGAAACTGCAGCATGAGGAGCCTTAATATGAAAAAAAATGTGAAAATACTGAGAACAGGCATAAATAAATTGAGGTTCATCTAGTTCAAGATTGGCAGTTAGAAATGTTTTAGGAATAAGACTGGGCATTGCTTGCATCATAATCTTGCCACCTGCAAGGGTATGTTTCTCTCCTTTAAAAAAAATTGGAGTGAGATCCTCGTGTTTAGGATGACAAAAATTCACAACAAAGTCAGATTCAGGGTGGCTCCACAGCAGATAGACTGTGACAAGTTTTTGCTGTAGTTGCTAGACCAACCCCACTGAGCTGAAAAAGTGTTTAGCAAGGTGCAGTGGCCTACAGCTGCGCTTCCTCAGGCTGCACTCGTGTCAGCTCTTCTAAACTACGTGAGCCAGTCTAGGCATGCAGTGGGATTGAAGACTTCCAATAAAAACTGAAGCGGGAGCTGCATTAAGTAGTAGTCTTCCTTGAGTCATCCATGCACCAGCACCAGCATGGTGCTGTAAGGTTCGGTCTTCCTACCAAGACGTAATGCTGAAGTCACTTGAGCTCCTTGTAAGACTAATTGGATTTGTTGTTGTTGTTCTATGCTTGCATGTCTTAACTTGGAGTCTCCCATCAAATTCCACTTGGTTAACAGAAATCAGAGGGGCTATGGTCATGTGCACCACCTAAGGGCCTGGTTTCGGTTAGCCTAACACCTGCACAACAGATTTTGTGGAAGAAATGGCAATTCTGATCACAGGGGATTGCTGCCCTCTGTCTCAGAAGCAGCTGTGTCTCAGTGGCAGGTAATGGTCACTTTGAGTGCCCAGAAAGAAGCAGGGCTCTGTAAATGGAAATTAATATTCTTCTGGCTTGGAAACAAAGTACAATGTCCCTCAGGGCATGAAGGGAATTCCAGTCTACAGCCATTATTTCATGGAACTGTTTCCAATTACATATCCTCTGAAATCCTTAATTCACAAGCTCTTTTTTTCTAAGGGGAATAACGCTTCTGGAAAGCTTCATTAAGGCTGTGTATGGAGGGAGAGAATTTCTTAACTGCTTCAGGTAGTGCTTCAGTGCAGGGGACGAATGCCAAGAACCCCTCTAAAGTTCATACAACTATCAGAAACGAATAGAAATTTAATTGCACTGCTGTGCAAGAGCCGTGTGGAATGCACACCAAAGCCTTTAGCAGATCATAGAATTAGGATCATAGAGCAGAAGTGAAATCCATTGGAATGGTCATTGGCACCTTGAAAGCATGCTTGGAATAGAAGGTATTGGTTGTGTCAAAGGAATTCTCTGTGGATGACCTGCAGGGCTGGGAACTGCTGAGGGCCATGCACAGAAGGGAAATGCATGCCAGACCTTCCTCAGGAAAATTAAATGGCAAAGAGACAAAGGGATTAGCTGAACTTTCAACCGTGTGTACAGTTCCACATTACAATGATTCTGGAAATCTGGAAATCCAATCATGGCTAGCTGGAATGGGTAAGATATTAGAGGTTGACAGGATATTCCTCAATATTCTTTACTCAGAAGTTCACTGTCAGAGCCTTACATTTTCCCTCATGATCCTTAAAATGGGAAAGACAATTATTTGCGTCCTTCCCTATCAGCTTCTTCCCCAAGGCCCAGAGCTGAGCTCTTAAACCTCTGAAAGTCTGTCTGTAACTAGATTGACTCCTCAACTTCTAGAAGCTAAAAGACAGCTTAGGGCAGGAGGTGCTAACGAGAAGCTAGCAAGCAGAGAAAGGGTGATGGTGTTCTGAATTTCTATAGGGTTGGTGTTTTTTCTCCTTTCTACAGCACTCAAACTTTTGTAGTCTCTATGTAGATATGAAAGACATAGCTCAACAGGCTGGTCTTTTCATGTCCTAAGTGCTCTGAACAAAATTCTGTGAATGCCTAGAAATAGACTTAGGTTCCTTAACTGTCAGGTCCTGAGGTGTTAGGGTTGTGGAGAGAGGAGTTTGATTATGTGTATGTAAGCCTGTGACACTATTTCATTTTTTTCTGGGAGAGCCTAAACCCAAAGCATTTGTCATATTCTTTCACGTCATTCCTCAGCCTATCATTATTTTCTAATCGTCCTTCTCTCCAGCGGAAAGCATGGCTTGCTTTTTGGGTTATTCAGTTTGACCTACCACAGCTTCCTTCTGCAGTAATTAAGATGTGTGCAATATTCCAGATTCCCTTTGCTGTCTTTCCATGATGTTTTCTAGTGCTGTCTTTTGTTCTTCTGCTAGAGGCTGCGAGTTTGTTGGAAAGTGTTTTACTGCCTGCAGTGCACACAGAACGGAAGTGCTATGGCTTTTTGTTACTAGATAACGACTGCAAGGCTGCTTTTGTCTGCAAGAAACTAGAATCAGTGACTTTGTAACAGCTGGGACTGAGAGCTCCAAGTGTCAGGATGAAATTAGAAGGTGCCTACACTTCATTCCCCTTCCTCAGCCTTTCTTTTGCTTGTAATGGCTCAGAAAGACTGTGACAGCCTCAGCCTCTCAAAAAGATCAAGGGGATAGCACTTACATTTATTGCCTGACCTCAGACAAAATACAAATCCTCTGTCTTTCTGGTTATGTGATGGTTTTGACCAGTGGAAGATTCATGGGAAGAAAAACCTTCAAGGAACAAGACAAAGGAAAGGAACAGAGCATGATGGAACTACAAGGGGTAGATGTGGAGTGTTACTATGGGCTTTGGGCATCCTAATTCTGCCATGGCAGCTAATTAATTTAGGGCTTTGACATCAATCCAAGGAGTGCTCCAATGAAAGATAAAGAAAGGAATTGTTCATAATGAAAAGAGATGGAGAATGCAGTCAGGAAGAAAGAAAATAGGGAACTGTAAAACCTTATAGAATTGAAATTCAAACACATCTGGAGGCTGGTCCTCAAGGATGAATTTGCAGGCTCCTCCACTGACTTGAGAGTGGGAAACTTGTCACATCACCACAAAACAACACTGCGGCCATCTGAGAATAGACTGCTCGACATGCAACAGCAATAATGCCATCTGGCCCAGGAGCAGAAACTTCTGATGACCAAACGCCACCTTGCAGAATGTGCTGAGGCTTTGTGACTCCTGGATGGCACACACCTCTGAAATGCAGCAGGTCTTACTGGTTGATAGCAGTAGCTACTACCTCATCTTCTCCTTCCAGCTGTTTGTTGTTTTGCTTTGTTTTGTTTAATTAACCTGGTCTTCTGAAGGAGAGGGCTATGCAGCAGTCCCCTTTGTGTTTAACTTCCGTCATAAAAACAACTGCTCTCGGGCAGCATTGGGGTTGGAGTGATTACAAGATCCTTTTCATGAATCACTCTCCTGAAACTCATTTGTCTTAGCAAGTTCTTGTATCAATGTTCTCTTTATTATGTCTCCTTGGGAAGGCTTCCAGCCTGTCTCAAGACCCTCAGTCTGTTAAAGGAGGAGGCAAAATGAAGGCAAATGAGTAAATACACTAAAAGCCGTGCATGTATTACAGCAGACTGACTGTTGCACTTGTGTGCCCCTGTAAATACTTTCCGGGGAAACACAAGGCAAAATAAAGTGCTTTGCTTTTTGCTTCTTTAGCATGTATCAAGGCTGCCTTTCTATGCCATCGTATTTTTAATTTCATACCTCCTTTCCTCTCACAGTTTTTATTCAACTTTACCTCCTTTTTATTTTTGTCAGATCCTTACTCAAAAGAATGTGGGGCTTTTGGTCTTGAGAGTGTGTGTCAGGGAAGAAGTAGAGGATGAAGGATAAGGGCAGGACAACTTTTATTCCACTGGGGGGGTGGGGGCTGATGATGATTTTCTTCGAGGTATTTGACTTACATACTGGAGTATGAAAGGAAAGAAGTATTGTCAGCACTGGCTTCATGTCACATTCCTACTTAGGATTCTCCAATGTTCTTGACTGTCTTCAACAAAAGGGAGGAAACTGGAGAACAAAGACTTCACACCTTGAGTGTCTGTGACATAAAGATCTGTTGGGGCTAAAAAAGGCAAGTTAAAAATAAAAAATGTTTCTCAATGCATCTTTGTCTCACTTGTGATGGAATCAGGATGGGCATGAACTTTGAGATATGCAGCAGTGCACAGAACAGCTGCTGTGGCATTGGGACCAATGCCACGTCCATTACTACGGCCAATTGTTCTCTTACAGACAACAGCCACAGCGCTACCCTTCTTCTTGTTTGCTTATTCAAGACATTTTTTTTTGTTAGCAATGCAGCCTGTATTTCTACCACGGCTGAAATAGCCTTCCCTATTAACTGTTCAATCCAGCTACTAAAAGTTTAATTAAATCTCCATCTGTTGCCTGAGGGCCCATTAGAACTCCAAGGGCCTCTGCTCCCTCCTCACTTATGCCTGTTCATGGCTGTGGGCTTCCACTGGGTTGGTTTCATTGCCTTCGATGGTTACTCTCCATTTGTGCCAAAATAAACAAAGCAGGAATTATACACTAAGCGTCTAGAAGACACTGGGAACAGGCAAAATATGTGAGTAATTTTCTTGTTTAGATCTATAGTTCATTCTGTAGAAAATCTATTTTGGAGACTGGTCTGAATGCTGTTTGAGAGATGGCTTGATCTATCTTCTCTTGAAAACCTATTCTTATGTAATTAATAATTAAAACAACAACATCAAAAGCCTGATTAAGAAAATTGGTTTGGATTCTTCATAGTCAAATCCCAAAACAGCCAATGAACGCATACCCAGAAATCCTGTGGCACGGAAATTCAGCAAGTCTTCCTACCCAGGAGGTTTTCAGCTGTCTATGGAATTGTTAGGCTCTCACTACTATCGTAATTACAGTTTGGTGAGCGGCATGGGGCGTCACACATTCTCAGGGGTGCAGAGACTGTGTGCAACATGGAGCTACACAAGTGGGCACGATTGTTCCCACTCATGTGCCAGCATTGTGCCATTAAAATTGCATTCCTGTCTTGCAAAGCTGGCCAGAAATATCCTCAGTGGATGGATTTGCTATTATTAACCAGAATACCTATTAGCAAATGAGGCAATTTCTGGCTTGGTGCTAGTGGAAATCACAAGGCTGTAAGGACAAAGAACAGCCTGAACTCCAGAGAAAAGGAGTTCCCTGAGAAAGAGAACTTTACAAAGGACAAGGGAAAGGGAGGGGTCAGTAGCAAGTAATCAACCCACACTTGCAACTCATCATCATGATGGGCAGGATAAAATTGAGATGTCACTTTTCCAGATTCATATCAAGTTCTCTTTTATCTAATTTCATAAATATGAAGCTAAAGAGCCTTTTCTACTGCATTTGAGAAACTTCTTTTTTCTTCATAATTTATAAGAATATCAGTGCTTGGGGAAGTGAAAGATTAATAGTAACCGCTTGGTGCCAAGCAGAGCGCAGGCAGCCTTCCTTTGTGCAGCTCTGCAGCTTCTTCTCACCTGCAGGACCTCCCTTAGCTTAGTCCTGAGCACCCATGCAGCTGCCAGTACCCCCAAACCCTGCTAGCCCGGACCTACTCACCCACATAGCTCTGCTGATGATGCAGAAAGCTGCCTATGTTATCACTTGTTCTTCCAGCGTGGATTGTCCATGCAGCTCTGCTGATGCATTAGAATCCCATCTTACTCTTTCCGCGATTCCCATCTCTCTCCTTCACCTGTCTCACCACCTGCAGCATCTGCTAGTCCTTTGCACAACACCCAGTCTTTGTCTGAGTCCTGCAGCATCACCTCCTCCAGTTCTCCCACTCCTCATTTGGCTCCACGGTTGGTGGTCTGACGGTGACGCTGAGGGAGGCTACGTTTCAGTAGTGTATTAACAGTGGCCCTTTGTTTCAGTGTAGAGCAGGGACTGGGCAACAGGTCAGCATTTTACCTGCCTCCTGAGCACTCCCAACTGTGTTTTTTGGCGCACTCTCAGAAGTTTCCCAAGTTCAACCTCCTCTTGCTCAGAAGACTCTACTTAGTTAGATTCTTCTTTTTGCTTGACTCAGCACAAAGATAGCTGCTTCTAAGCTATCTCTGGAGAATTCGCAGGTTCAGAATGTGGTCACTTACTCTCTGAAGCACAAAACACAGGTCAAAAGAGCTGATTTTTCCTGTAGTCATCACCACCCCACTAAACAAAACAATTAAATGTTCAGTTATTTTAAGAAAACATTGGCCAAATCTTCCTTTCCATCTTTCCTTATGATGATTTTGTTAATTCAGTGGGTTCCTGAAACTCATATAAGTCACCAGATGTAAAAACTGGATATATGTGACATAAAGCCCATCTCACTTAAGACTGTTCACCCAGCCAGTTGTGAGTGAAAATATAGAACCACAGAATGATTTGGGTTAGAAGGGACCTTAAAGACCATCTAGTTCCAACCCCCCTGCCATGGGCAGGGCCACCTTCCACTAGACCAGGTTGCTCAAAGCCTCATCCAGCCTGGCCTTGAACACTTCCAGGGATGGGGCATCCACAGCTTCTCTGGGCAACCTGTCCCAGTGACTCACCACCCTCTCCGGGAAGAATTTATTCCTGATAACCAATCTAAATCTCCCCTCAAACGTGTAAAACAACTTGCTGAAAACAAATGGAGTTTGGCAGAAGTCTTATCCCTCCCTTAAAAATGAGTAGATTCTTTCTTCAACCTTTGGAAAGCTGAATACCTTTAAATATCTGAGACTGAAACTCTTTGCCAATGCTTTTCATCCATCAAGGATATAATCTGGTATTCCCTATCTGCTGGGCTGTGTAACAGCTACGGTAAATGAGGTGATAAAGGTGGTGTAATAGTTCCAGTCAGAGCATATCTAGTGAAGTCAATATTTATGTATTCAGCTTGACAAAGATGAGAAACTCACTCCTTTCTTGGCAGAAACAAGGGACCAGCAGCGGATGTTGCTGCAGCTAACATGGAGATCAGTATTTTCCCAAATGAGTAATAAAGATTTCTTGGGGGAAACATTACAGCAGTTGGCTGTGCCATCCCAAATGACTGCCATGGCAAATATGCACAGAATCTAATAGGCTAATATTTAACTCAAACTAACGAGCTCCAGTGGTGGGACAGAAGTCAGTTCAAGATCTGTAACATCAGAAGTTACATATGAGCGTTATCTCGTGTCTCTTCAAATTTGAAGCCACTTAGTTAAGTGAGTTCAGCCATGCAGATTCACTGTTAAAAGGTAACAGAATCTGGCTCTTAGACTTACCTAGATTGTAGAATAGCGCAAATTACCGGTCAGAGCTATGCAGTCTATCTACATCAGGAGTTTGACTGGATACAGACTTATCGGCACAAAACATTATAGAAAAAAACTGCTTGAAGAGAGGCCTTTGGCATGAGAACCAGGGAATGCTCAGAGATAAGGGAGGAGATTCCTGAGATTCTTCACTGGTTCAGATAAAGATTATTCGTCCAGTGTGCATGGATATCAGCATGGGCCCTCAGGACAAATCCAGATACTCAGTTACTATGGTGAAGGGGGCCATGTGAGTACCTAGGCAGACACAGGCAATTTACTGGTTTCCTACTGGGAATGGATTTGCAAATTAAAAACGAGCAAATGAAAGACAAGGACATTTGTGAGAATTCTGAACTGACTGCAGAGCTGAAACTTTTCCTGGAACAGCCCAACAGAGGCAGAAACAGTATTCCTCGCAGAGGGCCAGAAGGAAGGAAAGACAGATGTCAGCTTGGTTCCATAACTGAAGTGGAAAGGTAATAAACTCTATTAATCCGGAGAGGTGCCCTCTCCTTTGGAAAATACTGTCATGTATGAAGTGCTTTAAGAACCTCAGGGCCAAAACCACACTGCTCCATGAGGCAGATTTGAGGACGTTCCATGGAGGCAGTGCCCAGCCAGGCACAGCAACACCAAGATGCTGGATGCTGAGGCTGGAGGAGGTGCTGTCAGAGCAGCTCTCCCACTGGAGCAGGATAGTGTGAACCACTTCGGAGGACTGCCTGGTAATTGACGTCAGAGAGACAAACAGATTGACAGCAAGGTCCTGGATTTTAATAGAAAGGTCAGAATTTGAACAAACATCCAAAGTACAACAAAACCTGAAGAAAATCCCAACCTGCCTTAGGATCTATAATAATTTCAGCTTCAATTTTCTACTACTTTTGAGAATGACACAGACGCTTTAGTATGTTTCAGCAAATACAAATTAACCTCTCTAGTAGTAACTGTCTCAGCAGCAGCCCATGCCCACGCAAATGTTGGCAGGTGGATTAAGATGATCCACCAACCTCATATGCAAAGCCAGGAGAAGCAACAGACTCGGTTTGCCAATGGAAAACCTCCACCTAGGCTCCCCCTGAGTTCCTACAGTAATTTCCCGCCCCTCTGTAACTTCAATATTCCAAGACTTTTAAGAGACTATTACACACAGAACACCAGCTCCAAGGAAGGGTCGCAGACATGGAGTGGACTTTTCAGTCTTTCTGATGTACTGGTGAGCTAAATCAAAAAATCATCTAGGACTTGGTCTTTATTGCCTGGGTTCCTAAGCAAAACATGTTTTCTGTGACCATATAATCTTTTCCTTTTTTCCTTCTATGCATGTGTGTCTCTCTCTTTCTCTGCGTGGGGTTGTGTGTCTATGTTGGTTCCTACTTTGTAACGGCAGATCCCACTGTGAGTTTCAACCAAGTTTGAGTGAGTAACAGTGAACTCAGAGATACTAACCTCTTACGAGTTCCATGAAAATAGCTGGTGGGGTGTAACAGAAAGAACTTTGTAGGTTCGCCACTGAGGAAAAGGCTGCCAAGTGAACTGAAGCCATTACTCCACACAGAAGTCTCCACGTTGGAGAGAGATGTTATAAAAGCCTCAGCACCAGGAGAAGCTTAGATCACAACTCACATCTTGTTAGGCATCAGAAATGTAACCGTGACACAAATCTTCTGGAAGCCAAGATTCATTAGCTCTGCAGCTCACAGTCCCCCTTGCTTTCAGCTAGAAGAGGGCAGGAAGGATAAGGTTTGCCATTTTTTTTTAATTTCTTACTCAAAATCACTTCAACTTCACCAAAATGTCCCCTCTTAGATGTGACTAATCATGAGAGTATTGATCCCCTTCTATCCCCCTCAGAAGGTGCAACTTCAGAGCACATGAAAATAACAGCTGATCAATGAGCATAATCTTAGGAAAGGCAATGAAAACAATACCTGTGTGAGAAGCAGACTGAGGGTGCACGCACAGGGTAGAGAAAAGAAAAAAACATTATCAAACAGATCAAATGTACCTTTGTAACCCTGCAGCAACAAAGCTCCTCCAGCCTTATATTAAAATACCGTAAGAAAACATTACAAAACTACTGTGTGAAGAATCAGAATGTTGCTTAATGGTGTTCTCATGGTGCACTGCTATTTCTGTGACGAGTCGCTATCCGGTGCTATTGTCAACTCTCATTTACACTAGTGGGGGTATGTGTATTTGCGTGTGCGGACAGAGAGACAGAATCTGGTACGGATCCTCAGGTGATGCAAATTGTTACGGCTGCATTGACGTCAGCAAAGAGACACTGATTTCCTCCAGCAGCCGATTTGGTTTACTGTATGTAAAAAGCACAGAAACGAGGTGCTGTTTCAACTTAGACACTTAGTGTAGACAAATGCTCATGCAAATGCATCCTCTCTTCTATGTGCAAATATACATAATGCCTTGCAGTGCACACTGCGAGTAGCGACAAGAACTTTGCGCTGCTTCCTGTGCTAAAATTCATAAAAAGGATCCTTCCTGATCTATCTGCCCAATCCTACTTGTAACTATAGAACACCAATGCCTTTGCTACAGATCTTAAAATACACAGAGATGAAAGAGACTGTCCAGCATCACAAGTCTGTTAAAAATGCATTTAGGAGGAATTAAACTTTGACCTTAACATTGTTAGTCCAATGCTCTAAGAGGTCTTAAACACAGCCATTGAGCAGAACAAATCCAACAGTCAAGACTCTCATTTTCTCAACTAGGTCTTAGCTAAATGAAATGACAAACTCCAGAATGGACGAATACAAGAATATTACTAGTTTGATTCAAGACACACCTCTTTGAGGGGGGGGGGAGGGTGGAAAAAGTATATGTAATTTTTAAAAAAGTATGATGAAAAAAAAAGAAAGAAAAACAAAGATGAGAAAATGGTCACATTTCCATGCTCTGTCTTAATAAATTACTCTTTTCCTTTTTCCTTATTGGCTTTCATATGGTTCCATGGAATGCGGATCAAGTAAATATCACAGGCTACAGATAATTTTATAACAAATGAAATATTTTCCATCTTTTAAACAAAAGAATATTTCTGGTTTTCTACAATGTTTTCCTAAGGGAGAAACAACAAAGGGTTTCATAACAAAGAATGGAAAAAGAGAAATAAACCACTGCTGAACTAGGAATGAAAGGAGAAACCAGGCAATCTAAAAAGGCATTTATAGGGAAAATAACAGGAAAGCAGAAGATGAATAAACCCTAAATACAGAAAGATTAAGGTAGAGAGACAGTAGCTCCTTTTTACTGTTTCTACTTGGATTCCAAGACAGAGGGGAAATAAAAGCAACAACTGGGAAATTTCTACAAACTAATACATCTGTTTGTCTAGAGGTATTTTCACTTGCAGAAGTGTACTGCATTTTATCACGTGAACACCTGTTTTTGAACGAGTAGGTAGAAGCCATAATCAATAGAAGACCACATTTCTAGCTGACAGGCTCTGGTCTGGCACCATCTAAGGACTAGAAGAGCATCCCGAGGCTTGACTTCTCTGGCTTACTTTGACTAAAAGTGCAAGTAATTTCAAGTATAATGTGGGGGGGAACCTGTAGTCTATGTGTCGTATAAGGTGCTACTTGCCGCATGCATAAACTGTGTGATCCATGCCTAAACTGTACATTCCTGTGTGCACATCGTATTGTGAAGGACACGGAAGTATCAGTCGCTTGTTGCAATCTCAGAACAACGGGTGTCCTTCCACACTGTACATGCTGCAAAGAACAGGACAGCCAGCCCAAGAGGCACCTGGCACTGAGTCCCTGGCAGGAATTCTCAAGGGCGTTGTTAATACCTATTCAGCTGGGACATTTTTCCATTTACACCTCTTCCAAACAGCCACGTGTGAATTCTTCTGAATGCTGACAGTGGTGCCACGGAAGCCCATTGCTCCCAAGTCCTCCCACAGAGCCTTACCTCGGAACTGCCTGGGCAGTGACAGCAAAGGGGTCAGCGCAAAGCGTGTGGAAGAAAGGTACCCTTGCCACCAGAGAAGAGCAGCCTGGTTGCAAAAGAACATACAGCTCAGTGACATAAAAACATCACCATCTTACCAGAAAAACAAAACAATGCGTTTGAATCCCTCCTTATTTAAGCATTAAAAAAGTTTTTTAATGCTTTTTTTAATGCCTTTTTGCTTTCAGCTGTTGGCTTCTCTTGTTAAAAGATCGGTGTGAGTCTTCGTTACTCCAGGTGCTGCTCTAACCGGGCTCAGGACACAGATACAGAGGTAGTATCCGTCCAAAGCACCGCTAGGCAGTATTTCACACAGATTCCTTCCTTGTTATTACTTCCTGAGGCTCTCATCCCACCAGTGAGATTTCCCATGATTGTATTTTCAGCCTTGACACGGCGTTGGTCTGCCCAGGACTTTATACAGCATCACAGTGAGGTGCTGTCCCCGTGGGAGGAAATCCTCGTGCCGTCTTTACTCATTAATTTTACATTTAGAACTTCATCCTGAACGCTTCCTAAGCTGAGACTGTTTCCACTGTTATTTCTTAAATATTGTTGTGAATCATTAATTCCATATTCCTCTGCCTCGGATTTTACAGGCCCAGCTGTAGATACAACACAGGTGTGTTCCTGTCATAAAGCGTAACGTAGGCTGATTACAATGTGAATGGAACCGGTATGGATGTATCATTAAATGGGACGTAATCATGGAGAAACTACTTTCCTTTTTCCTCTCATTATGCTCTTTATTTCAAAATTATCTAGGCAGGGCCTTAGCATCTGTGTAGCGCTGCCAGTGCAGACCTCTGTCATTTGAAACCAGCTTACAGCACTCCACTCCAAATAACTTTTGATGCTGAAAGGGTACGTTGCTAGCAGGGATTTGCAGAACCCAGGGCAGCACCAATGCAACTCTTCCTGGTGTCCGAAAGCTCACGGGAGTTAAACCCTGAAACAGGCTGGGGGAAATCCAAAAGAATGAAAGCAGAAGGCAAATGTAGCATTCCTTGTACGCGCAAAGTGAAAGGAATGGGTATCATCTGGGGTGCACAAGCCATTCAGAATTGTTCTGGTCCCTTTTTTTTTTTTTTTGTGCTGGTGCAATGCGCAAATATAGCAAAATATGTTAATAGTGAGCCATAATATTTACAGTTATTGTTAGTACCCATTGAAATCAGTGGGATTTTGTCTAATGCCTTTACTCTGGAGATAATCCATAGAATAGAACATTAATGCATAGTTAAAAAGCAAAATTATGGAAAACAGTACCCCTGCATATGCAATATCTTCATTTTAAAGTTACATAATTGGGCTTTTGAAATTAAACAAAAATACAGCAAACAGCCTCAGACCACAACAGCAACTAAGTGACGCTAATGCTGTCATTTAAAACTTGCCTCTTTACTAAGATAAAAAATAAGATCCTAAACCAATACAAAATAAAATAAAACAGAATAGTTTTCAGCCCAAACCAAAGCCAAATGAGCTTTAAGACCTCTGGGAAAATGCAGTCTTAGAAAATTTCTTCCAAGAGTTCTAAGAGTTTGTTTTGCGCGAGGAGGTATCTTGTAGAGCAAACACAGCCTAGTAATTTAAAGGCAGTACTTAGATTCTTTATGTCATGCTAGACAGAAACAGTAGCTGTGCCGGGTTGCTGACACAGTTAAAAGAAGACTTTAATGCCACTTTAATGCAGAATGTTTGTAAATTGCACCCATGTCTTTTGATGGAAGGAAATAGAACGGATGATTAGCTATTATCCTAATTGTATTAATCGAAGTAAGTTTTCCAGCTAATGCATGGGCTCAAAATCTGAAGACCTTCCATAGGCAGAGCTCTTGCTGAGAATTTCACTGATAAAAACCAGCAGGATTTGGGCCATTTAGACTTAATCTGCTCAATTCAACCCTGTGGCATTTCCCAGATACTCATTGAAGGGTACTGGGGATTGGCAAAGGCAGCAGTATTCTGATAAAGAAGGGAAGGAAAATTTATACTCACAGGATTTGACAATACTTTGGGATGGTCCCTTAAGACAAGAGGCTGCCTAGTAAGGGTGATCTAAGCGATGCTAATTTGGCAACCTGTATTTTTGAAGCAAAACATTCCATGACGAATGACCTTATTTTTTTGTTTTTAAAGCTGTGAGGCGCTTATGCAATAGACTCCTAAGGTAGAAAGAGACAGATGCCGCGGAATAATAATCAGCCTAATTCTTGCTGAGCATCTCTGCAAAAATCTGTATCCTTGCCTCTCCTTTCAGAGGTAAGCTCAGTGCTACCTTTCTCACACAATGACATGCAGCAACAATTAGTGGGCCTCTGCATAACTCAGGAATTCTTCCCTTTCTAGAGATGGGCTTGGGTTTGTTCCCTTTTAAAATGTAGGCTTTTTCTACCAAAAAAAAAAAAAAGAGGGGGGCTGGGTGGGGAGGGGATTTAAAAAAAGAAAACTTATCCATTTTTTTAAAAAGTGAACAACAAAAATTAAGACTGAACTTTTATTTAAAATAATAGAGATGCTGCAGTTGTTTTTTCTTGCAAGACCCTCACAGAAGGCTGCCCCAGGAGACATGAATAGTCACACGTGTCCAAAAGCTCAGGTCTCCACTTCTCTCCAGGGCTTGAGGTGAGCGGGGCTGCAAAAAAACCTCAATCCTGACTTAAAATGAGCAAAATCCCTGGGCTGTGTCTGAGGTGAGAAGGGCCAGCACAAGTACACTTAAATGTGCTGCCAGAACCTCCTGTTTTGTTCGAGGCAGAGGAAATGCCATTACTGGGCAGTGACAGCCTGGCACTGCCTGGGTACTGCTTTAACCCTTGTTTTCAGCCACTGCATCCCGACAAGCTAAAATATCATTTCTCTTCTGGCTAGAGTGTGGCCATCTTCTGTCATGAACAGTCAGCTCCTATGCTCTTGGCTAAGAAAAAAAAATTAGATAACACTGAATTTCAGGGTTTATAATAGAGGAAAAAGCATGCTCAGATGCGGGGAGGAAGGAAGGGAGTGCAGCTATCTACTCTGCATAGGTATTAAAGCATATGTCCCCTGCTGTCGCACAATAGCAAAAATGCAACTCTCAGGTTGGCCAGCTGGATCACGAGGGATATTCGGCATGCTGTCAATAGGTGGGGAAAGATTCCCCCCGCTCCATCCAAGTTGTCTTTAAGTTGTATTTTGCAGTCTCTTTGATTTCCTTCTAACAGTCAGAGATGAGAGAGGTTGAAACCCAGTATATACATTCATTGGGGGAGAAAAAAAAAAAGTACCTGCAGGAGTGAGAAATGTAGATTGTTTTGCATTTCTCATATTTCCTTTCCTATACAAAGATTTTGGTTTGCTTAAGCTATAGAAGGAAACAGAAGCAGTCTATTTTAATCTTCCCGAGTGAAGAGCGCTGCAAGGGATTGCTCTGTTATCCCCAGCAGCAGCCCTGACTTTCCACAAAAAGGCTACATCCATCCATCCATCCATCCATCTATCTATATATCTGAAATATCAGGATGATCATATGCTATACCAGCGATCAGCTGTGTTCTTAATGCGCCTCTCTTTGTGCGTTTGCCTATGAGGAAAAAATCTACAATTCTTCCCCCAGCCAAACTCCACTGCAAAAAAAGCTCAGATAAGAAGGAGGCATTTAGACTTATGCATAGAAATTGATTCTTCAATCTGTGTAATGACGTATGTTAGAAACTCTGTTCAGAAGAAAGGAAAGCCCTTGCCAATACGATGTTTCTAACAGAGCCTTCACTGCAGGGATTCACTGTTGAAAAAACAATGAGGTTGATTATGCATTTTTATACGGCTGTTTTTACTGCTTTGACTTTGGTGACTTAAACCACGCTATTCTGGATTTACACCAACCAGCATGAGTTCAGGATCTGGCCCTACATCTTTTTAAAACTCCATCTATTGCACGATGAATAAGGGCCAGATCCTGCAAATGCTTACTACCTGTATTAATACTCTGAGTAGCCCACTCACTTTAAGTTGTGACTGCAAAACTGAGTCCTACAGTGCAGTATTTTAGAAGTATGGATCTACCTTTTGGGATTCAAGCGTGCCTTGACCGTACATATTCTTTTAACAGTATTTCTATCAATAGCAATTTCTCCACTGATTTTCACAGAATCACGTCATAAATGCTTAGCTGTTACGAAGTGGTGTAACTACTTACACCGGCTGAAAATCCAGCTCCATGTTGTAGCTGCGCCTGTGTATTTGAAACAAACATGAGAGAAAAGGGGCTCTTTCATTTAAAGTGTCGAAAGAGACAAGGAAGATGTTTTGGGCTATGCAGTGTGCTGTGTACTTCATTTGTTTTGACATCACCATAACCAAAACAATAGAGTTCATTGTAGGAATTAAATTCCGATCTAATTTTACTACTTACATTCGCTTCTTTCTTACATAAAAGAAGCCACATCAGAAACTGTGCTCCTTCTCTTCCTAACTTGACTAACTCTGGCTTTCAACCAGAAAACATTCCCTTGCTTTCAAAGTGCCTAAACAAAGGGAATGACAATACTGAGTGCAGTTGTAATTACGAGCTGGTGAACTGATGGCATATACTGCATACATAATCCAAGAAAATGTGCCTCTTCGATAGTAGCCTCTTCCACCACCTATAGTGCGGGAATGCTCATCCTTGTTTACTACACATGCATGCACAGAGACCGTTATCAGTATTCAGTACTAGTAGTCATGCTTTCTTCACTGAAGAGGAAAGACCAGCAAAAAATACTTTGTCCTTTTAAAGAGCTGGTTCGGTGGCAGGTGCCACTCAGCAAAAAAAAAAAACCCACAACCCACACACAAGTGCGATAAGAAGCCCAAATGTCAAACATACGCACAGAATCTGTACCTCTGTGAACGCACATAAACCCTGTGCAATGTATCACGCACCCTTGACCCCTTACATCAGTGAGGGCAGGAAAATCCCAGCTCGTTCCAGGCGTGATTTTTTTTTTCTTTTTGGACAGATACCGGCGACTTAAGGCAACCAGCCACAACGCTGCTGTCCTTTGCAAAGCTTCACCCTGCCTGGGCTCACTCGTCTCCGATCCAGGACTTGTTTATTGCCGACAGCCAGCGAGAGCGCGATGCGGGTGAGCAGCCCGAGTGGGTTCACACGCGCCACGGACACTCGCATACACAAACAACAGCGGGGAACTAGGAGACAGACGCCTCTTGGAAGCAGCATCCTGGCTCCTCGTTGCACTCTGCCTGCTCTCCCCGAGAAAGGCGTCGCACTCGTCTCCGATCCAGGACTTGTTTATTGCCGACAGCCAGCGAGAGCGCGATGCGGGTGAGCAGCCCGAGTGGGTTCACACGCGCCACGGACACTCGCATACACAAACAACAGCGGGGAACTAGGAGACAGACGCCTCTTGGAAGCAGCATCCTGGCTCCTCGTTGCACTCTGCCTGCTCTCCCCGAGAAAGGCGTCGAGGGCGGGATTCCCCACCCACCCACACACTGCCTCTCTCCGAGCAAGGC
>NW_010270491.1:0-1124 GCF_000690775.1 Eurypyga helias
CCCCTCCTCCCATCCCTCAGGGCCGGGCACTCCTCTCCCAGTCTCCGTCCGCTCACCACACTCCGTCCGTCCGTCCTTCATCTTCTCTGTCCATCCATCCATCTTCTCCATCCATCGTCTTCATCCCTCCTCTCCATCCATCCATCGTCTTCATCCCTCCCTCCCTCCATCCATCCCTCCCTCCTCATCCGTCTTCTCCATCCATCATCTTCATTCCTCTTCTCCATCCATCCCATCCATCCGTCTTCTCTACCCACCCGTCCATCCCTCCTCTCCATCTTCCCATCCATCCCTCTTCATCTGCTCCATCTTATCCATCCATCCTTCTCCATCCACCTGCCCATCCCTCCTCTCCATCCGTCCTTCTTCTCCGCCTTCCTGCCCATCCCTCCTCTTCTCCATCCATCCACCCCCTCCATATCCATCCAACCTTCTTCATCTACCTGACCATCCCTCCTCTCCATCCATCCATCCCATTTGTCCCTCTTCTCCATCCATCCCTCTTCTCCATCCACCTTCACCATCCAACCATCCCTCCCTCCCATCTGTCCCTCTTCTCCATCCATCCATCCAACCTTCTCCATTCACCTGACCATCCCTCCTCTCCATCCATCCATCCCATTTGTCCCTCTTCTCCATCCATCCCTCTTCTCCATCCACCTTCACCATCCAACCATCCCTCCCTCCCATCTGTCCCTCTTCTCCATCCACCTTCTTCATTTCTCTTCTCCATCCATCCAACCTTCTCCATCCACCTGACCATCCCTCCTCCTCTCCATCCATCCTTCTCCTCCGTCTTCCTGCCCATCCCTACTCCTCTCCATCCATCCATCCCATCTGTCCCTCTTCTCCATTCATACTTCTCATCTCTCTTCTCCATCCATCCATCCACCTGCTCATCTCTCCTCTCCATCCTTCTTCTCCATCCCTCTTCTCCACCCATCTTCTCCATCCAACCATTCCTCCCTCCCGTCTCTCCCTCTTCTCCATCCATCCATCCTTCTCCATCCACCTGCCCATCCCTCCTCTCCATCCATCCTTCTTCTCTGTCTTCCTGTCCATCCATCCTCTTCTCCATCTGCCCAATCTGTCCCCCTTCTCCATCCATCCTCTTCATCTCTCTT
>NW_010270492.1:0-2856 GCF_000690775.1 Eurypyga helias
CCCCACCACCCCTGGACCCCCTCCATCCCTGTGCCGGGGCTCGGCTGTGTCCTCCCCAACCTGCTTTGTCCTTGCATGGCAAGTGTGGGGGGAAGCGGGCACCACCCTCCCAGTTTGCCCAGTAACGCTGGGAGACTGGTTTATTCCCCACCCCTGGACAGGGTCCCCTGGGCCCTGGGCTGCAGGGGCACGAGCTGGGGACAGTGACACAGATCCTCCGCCTGGCACCGGGCAGCCGGCTGGCGAGGGGCAGGATGCACGCAGCTCCCCAAAAAAAAAGGTGACATCCATTTCCTGCCGCGGCCGCAGCCAGCTCCGCTTGGTCGTCACGGGGTGAACCCAGGGCTTCCCGTGCTGGTCCTGTCCCACTGCGGATCGCTCCCTCGGGATGGCGATGTGCGGGACCACTGGGTCAGCAAGCCCCCATCCAGCCCCTGTCTGCGCAGGGGTGGGGGCAGCGTTGTGCCCCATATATCCAAGGAAGGCTGGAGCCATCCCATGGGGACCTGCTCTTGCTGCCCACCCTGGCTTGGTCCTTTCCTCGGCGGGGAGGAAGCAGGGCTGGGAATGGGCTCAGTGGGGAGACCTGGGCAGGGCTGGGGCCCAGGCACCTCATGGGTGCTGGCTGTGTTCAGCACGCGGGTCACTGGGATGGCGGGGACAAACCCTGGGGCAGGGACAGCCAGGCAGCGTCGGCTCGCTCCCAAATCCCAGCTGGTCACAGCCCGGGCCATCCACAGCTAAACTGGAGCAGCTCTGGAAATCTGGTGTGTGAGCAGCAAAGCTGGGGGGCTGAATGGGATCCTTGCCCCAGTGAGCTGTCCCAGCTAACACCCCCCGAGCTGGGGGCCAGACACAGCATCCAGGACAGGGCTTGGCCCAGAGATGGCCACCCCAGGGGTTCGGGATGGGTGGGAGATAGCAGGGATGGGGATGACGACAGGCAGGTGAGCCCAGCCCAGCACCCTGCCTGTCCCCGGGGCAGCACACCCACCACAGCCTCCTCTTGGCTTCACTGCAGAGCCAGGACTGGACCAAGAACGATGAGAAGCTCCTGCAAGCCGTGGACTACAATGATGCCGGAAGGGTGACATCTCTCCTCGTCCGCAAGGGCCTGGTCCCCACCAAGCTGGACTCGGAGGGCAAATCCGCGTAAGTGCTCACCCCCGTCCCGGGACACCAGGGACGCAGGGAGGGGGACAAGGCTGGGGGCCAGGGACACGAGTCTGACAGCCCCCGGTCTTGCTGCAGGTTCCACCTGGCCGCCATGCGAGGGAACGTGGACTGCCTCGATGCCATGCTGGCCCACGGCGTGGACGCCATGACCAAGGACAGCTCAGGTGAGGGCATGGCTGCTGCACCCCCAGCTAACGCCACGGACCACCCTGGGCCACCGGCACGCCCTGGTTGTTCCCACCCTGCTGCAGCTGTTGAGGCTGAGGGGATGGAGGTGACAGCCACACTTGGGGCTGTAAATTGTCCCAGCTTCCTACGGGCACTCAAGCCCTGACCAGTGGTGCTCCTGGGAATGCTCCATTCCCATTCAGCTCCAGTCCAGCAGATCCTCCTGTGTGTCACCTGCCTGTCACCCCAAACGCTCCCCTCTGCTGTGGACCCCTTGTCTGTTCTCTGACCGTCCGTCTGTCCCCTCCCCAGGTTACACTGCCCTGCATCTAGCGTCCAAGCACGGCCACCCCCAGTGCGTCAGCAAGCTGTTGCAGGTACCCGTGGTGGGAGCAGGGTGCTGCGAGGGAGGGAGGGTGCTGTGCCAGCGAGGTGTTCTCTCTGTTCCTGAACTCCCTTCCCTCACCAGCGGTGTTGGTGGCTCCTGGCTCTGCCCAGCGCTGCGTGGCGCTTGGCCCTCCGCCATGCCAAGGAGCCTCATCCACTGGAGCAGTCCATCTGTCTGTCCCCTGTCCTGATACCCAGGCTCTCTCCCTCAGGCCTCCTGTCCCGTGGACGTGGCCGATGGCAGCGGCCGAACAGCGCTGCACCACGCAGGTGAGTGGGGACAGTGCCAGCCCCGTCCTGCTCGTGTCCCTGCAGGAGGCAGAGCGCTCAGCCTCCGTCCTTCCTTCTCCACAGCGGTCAGCGGCTGCATCTCGTGCTCTGAGATCCTCTGTGACTTTAAGGCTCCGTTGAACACCAAGGACAAGGTGAGATCCCTCTGCTCCTGGCCCTGCAGTGCTGCGCAGAGCAGCGAAGGGCTGGGCTGCGCTGGCATGCAGCAGCTTCTGGGGTGAAAGGCAGCACTTGGTAGTACCTGGGGTTCTGGGGGTGACAGGGTGCCCCATGGGGGGATCTGAGCCCCGTCTGCACAGCCTTACCCACCCTGACCTTGCCCAGGATGGCTCCACGCCGCTGATCCTCGCTGCCAAGATGAGCCACTCAGAGCTGTGCCGGTACCTGCTGCACCGCGGCGCGGCTGTCAACAGCCGGGACCTGCTGGGGAGGTGAGGCCGCACTGGTGGGGACGGGGGGCAGACGGGGAGAGGGAGGGAATGGCCCCTCTCACCTCTCCTCATACCACTGCTCAGGACAGCCTTGATGCTGGCCTGTGAGAACGGCAGTGTGGAGACGGTGGAGGTGCTCGTCAACGCCGGTGCCCGCGTGGCCGTGGTGGACTCCACGGGTCACGATGCCGCACACTACAGCCTGGCCACGGGCAACGCTCTCATCCAGCACTTCCTGCAGGAGGCTGCTCAGCGCCGCTCCTGGGCCAGCGGTGAGGCAGCTGTGCCGCCCCGGAGCTCCGTGTCTGCTGGGCATGGACCCCCGGGGGTGTTTTCACTGCAGGGTGCTTTGGGGCAGGGGTGTCTCACGCATGGCTGGACGAGGCTGAGCAAGGCGGGGGGG
>NW_010270492.1:3123-3586 GCF_000690775.1 Eurypyga helias
GGGGTGCCTTTGCCCATACCATCACCAGCCGAGGGCTGGGAGCTGGTGCTGAGCCTCAGTTGTCTGTTTCAGTGACACATGGTCACACACGGTCACACGTGTGCATCAGCCGGTGTGTTGTACGCGTGTCTGCATGTGCATGCTTGTGTGCATGTCTCTGAACACGTGTGTGCATCCTTGCACCCATGTACATCCCCGTAACTGTCTGTGTGTGCACACATTCCCCTCTGTACATGGTTGTGTGCGTGTACCCCAAGTGCCCACCCCCATACGAGCACATTAAGAGGTGCCCCCACACCTACACGTGCTCCGCCTGCCGTGTCCACCCCTACAATCCCCTAAACCTCCCCAATTTCTCTTTCCTCCCGCTCTGCCCTGCAGAAGAGGAGTCAACAGGGCAGACGTCCCAGGTAAGGGCCTGCCTGGCTGCCCATCTCTCATCGAGCTGGCCCCAGCCCCGGGG
>NW_010270492.1:3609-3951 GCF_000690775.1 Eurypyga helias
GCTGGCCCCAGCCCCGGGGTGGGGGTGCCCGGGCGCCCTGGGGCTCTCCAAGGTGGCCGTGGGTCAGGAAGACAGGACGCCACTTTAGATGTGATGTCCCCTCTGCCCTGGTGTCTCCGCAGGCATCTTCGCCCAGCCAGTCATCCGTCAGGGAGAAGAACAGCACCCCAAGGAAGAGGAAAGCCCCTCTGCCTCCCCTGGGCACCCCCAGCCAGGTGAAAGAGGGGTCCCCCGTACCTCCATGTCCGCACCCGGCTTGGCCGGTGCAGGGGAGGCTCCCTGCCCAGGGCCTGGCCTGAGCTGCAACAGAGGCTCCGTCCCTGCTCCCGGGGTGCAGGCAGC
>NW_010270492.1:3970-4318 GCF_000690775.1 Eurypyga helias
CCGCCCCCGGGGGTGCAGGCAGCCCCCCAGGCTCCGAGCCCCTGCTGTCGGCAGGGCTGTCAGCTCCTCCACCCCATGGGCGCAAAATACCCCGTACCTGGGGGGGCTGTGAGGGGTCCAAGCCCTGCCGGAGGTTTTCCTTCTCTCTCTGGTGTCAAAAAGCCCCCTGCGCACCCCAGAGCGTGGCTCGCCCGTGGGGGCGTGTGGTACCCCAGTGACCCTGGCTTGGCTCAGCCTGCCACAACCCCTGTGAGGAGGGGGCCGACAGCGGGGAGGGGGCTGTCAGTGCCCGGCACTGAGGTTTGGCGGCCACTGCTCTGCAGGAGGGCCGGGGTGCCTCTGAGGAGA
>NW_010270492.1:4376-4593 GCF_000690775.1 Eurypyga helias
GAGGCGGGAGGTACTGCCAAGCTGCAGGGCCGGAGGGACATGCCACCGCGCCCCCGGGGAGCGGCGGGATGGGTGGGATGGGGATAGCATTTATCCCTCCCCGTTTCTCTCTGTGTCCTGCTAGCGGGCAGAGCTGGACGAGGGCTCCCTGCGCTCCATGGAGAAGCAGGTGAGGTCGGCAAAGAGGTCACGGCTGGCCTTGGGTCTCCAAGGGGTC
>NW_010270493.1:0-290 GCF_000690775.1 Eurypyga helias
GGTCGTGGTGGCGGGCGACACGACGTTACCCGTCCAGGGCAGCAGGTACTGCCGGGGTTCAGCAAACACCCGAGGGGGAAGCGCTCAGTTTTAATAAATGACCCCTCGGCACAAGACCGTGTCATTAACGAGGCTGCAGCAGCCAACTCCAGGCGTGCCCGGCACGTCCCAGGGCTCCGGAGGCACGTGGAGCGGGGTGGGGACGCCGGAGGGGAGGCCAGAGGTCAGGGAACGGAGCCCAACCCGTGCTGGGGAGCTCAGGGGAGAAGGGGAGGAGGCTGCGCCGGCAC
>NW_010270494.1:0-286 GCF_000690775.1 Eurypyga helias
ACCCTGCACTGCTGGTCTTGGCCCCCCGGCTGCACTGGGGCTGGCGGAGCTGCAGGGAGAGAGGGACACCTTAGGAGAGCTGAGCAGAAACCACCCTAAACCCCTCCTAGACTTCCCTCTGATGCTGCTGGACATTTTGGGGGAAGATGGGGGTCCCATGAGCACATGAGGTGTCTTTGGGGCTCTCTGCAGTTCTTGGGGTGCTCACGTCATCCAACCTGGGCTGTGCAGGACCCTGTGCCAACACTCCTGCACCCAGCAGAGATGGTGGGGGGCTCTGCCACGC
>NW_010270494.1:329-1823 GCF_000690775.1 Eurypyga helias
GCTCCAGCAGAGCCCAGCGGGCCAGCACAGCACAGGTAAGTGTGCAGGATGCGGCCAGGCCATGCTGTGCCCGGAGCCGTGCCGTGCCCCGAGCTGCGGGATGAGTCAGGCGGGCAGCAGGGCTGTGCCATCAGCAAATGAAGCAAACAAACAAGCCCAAAAAGCAACAGGGAAGCTGCTCCGTGGGGGAAAAGGGAAGGCTGGGACCGGGCCTGGGGCTGGGGCAGCCGTGGGGTTCACAGGAGGAGGTGGGGTCCTGAGCAGCATCTTCCCTTGACCTTTCCCTGTTGCTGATCAGCAAAGGTGAGATCGCTCCGTCCACCCCCACAGCCATATCGTCACGAGAAAACGAGCTGCACTAATCACCCGGTGCTTGCACCCCGGTCCAAGCTGGTACCCAGCACCCAGCTCCCGCATCCTTGCATTGGGTGCTCCAGGGTGGGCATCACTGGGGTCCCCAGGGCGCAGGGCAGGGAACAGGGGCACCCACGCTGCCCTGGCTGGGGGGGATGCTGGCAGAGGCGTCGCTGTGCCGTGGCTGCGTCCCTGCCCCAGAAGGGTTTTATTGCTGGGTTTGGGTTTGGGAAGCAGCTGACACAGCAGGTGCCGGGAGGGAGCCGGGAGCGTGCCGGCATCTCCCAATTAGGGGCTGTTCAGTGTCACCGCCCGACTATGGGGACAGTGGCAGGGTCACGGGGCTTTGGGCCAAGGACCGACCTGAGCTTGGGGGTCTCCTGGCTGGGGACACCTCCCTGCACACCCCCAGGGCTGGTTTCCTTGGGGGACACCTCAGGAGAGGGCCTCATCCTGCACCACCTAGGACAGGGCTCCCTCCAACAGCAGGTTGGGCTTTCCAGCCCCTAAAGGGGAGGTCGGAGAGGTCGGGGGCCGGGTGCTGGGTGCAGGCAGCTGCCTGTTCTTTCTGCCAGCCCGCCACGCGCCCTCTGCGTCTCGCTCTCCCCGGCCTGGCAGGTCTTTCCAGTACAGATAGGAAGGGTTGGTGTCATTTTCCAGGAGGTGATGAGACCACGTCTGGGACAGCCAGCACTGCTCCAGGCTGGGAGCAGCCTGGGTGGGGCCGCACATCTGCATCGGGAAAGCCACAGCTGGATTGGCAAAGCCACAACTGGATCCCCAGGGACACAGCGGGATCTCCGGGGTCACAGCGGGATCCCCAGGGTCACAACACCCGCCAGTGGAAGAGGGACGGCTGCACCCAATGATGTGGAGGAAAAGCTGCTTAAATGCGCTGGGGACAAGCACGTGGCTAAGAGAAGGACCAGGCTGAAGGGACCCCCAGTGTCCTGAGCTGGGGGCTCTGCGGTGGCACAGGGGGAGTCCCACACTGTGGATGCTCCTTCCAGGAACGCCGTCCGGCTGGAGCCGGAACTGCCTGGTCCCTGGTTGCATCCCGGCCTTGCTTCAGCGCGGGTTGCTCAAGCGCCCGCTGGCAGTGCCCAGCCCCGCTGTGCCCATGGCCCCAGGGTGGCACCG
>NW_010270495.1:0-288 GCF_000690775.1 Eurypyga helias
CATCCTTGTCTCCAAATTGGAGAGGTATGGATTTGCCAGATGGACCACTCAGTGGATAAAAAACTGGCTTGGTGGCCGCAGTCAGAGTTGTGGTCAATGGCTCGATGTCTGAGTGGAGACTAGTGACGTGTAGCATTCCTCAGGGGTCAGTACTGGGACCGGTGCTGTTTAACATCCTTGTCAGTGACATGGACGGTGGTTGAGTGCACCCTCAGCAGATTTGCCAATGACACCAAGCTGTGTGGTGCAGTCGACATGCTGAGGTGAAGGGATGCCATCCCGAGGGAC
>NW_010270495.1:418-618 GCF_000690775.1 Eurypyga helias
TGCCCATGACAGGGGGGTTGGAACTGGATGAACTTTAAGGTACCTTCCAACCCAAACTATTCTATGATTCTGTGATTCTATATTGCCAGATCAGGGTGCTGCCTTTTACAGGTCCGTGGTGAGCTTGTAAAAGATCATGTGTCAGGTAGGGCTTGGGACAATGAAGGGTTATTTTTGTTAACAATGAAAAAGCTAAGGAG
>NW_010270495.1:664-8918 GCF_000690775.1 Eurypyga helias
TAGAGAGAGCAGAGAGTGGCTTTTCCAGTGGAGGGGTGGCTGCAGGGTCTCCCCCTTTTTCCATGAGCTGTGGGGTGAGAGGAGCCAGGTGCTGTGCATGCTGCACACCTTGGCTCTGTGGGCTGGGAGGTAGAGAGCTCACCAGCCTATCAGTGTGCCGCTGCTCGCCTCTGCTCTTCCATCCACAGCCACGACACAATCCACTGGGCTTCTTTTCCAGAGTTTGTTTTTATTCTGATTTTAATTTTTCTTTTTGTTTTTCCTCTTCCAGCACAGGGAGCTTCCCAGTGCAGAGCACTAGAGCTCTGTTCATCCATGGCTGGTCCCTCCCACAGCGGCTGCTTCTTGAACAGGAATCCGACTAAAGCCACAAGTAGGTTTTGCACTCTAACATCTGGAAACCTCCTCAGTGTTTCTTTACAGATCTCATTTGTTTCATGTGTTTATTATATATGTGTAGTTTCCAAAGCACAACTCACATGGAAATATGAAACATATTTAATTGAGATGTAACCTCAGAGCTTCTTTGCTGCAGACAGAACTTGCTCAAGTGGGTAAATATATTTCCTTCTGCAAAACTCCCTTGGTTGTTTTGTTAGACACAGACATCACCCACAGCAAACATTTTTAATGACTGGCTCTCTAACACTCATGTTACTCTCCTCGCTTGCCTTACATTGAGGACAGTTAATTTCTGTGTTTATCTGGTCTACTTGGGATGTACATGGTGTGCTAATGAAGAAGGAGAGAACAATAATGATGCTTAGCACTTATACAGCATTTATTCCATTCTGCTGCATAAATATTAACTGATGAATCTTCACAAGAGACCCAAGGAATACATTAACACTGTTATCTTTCTATTTAGGGAAATAGAAGCAGAGAGGTGAAAGACAATATGAAAAAGAAACAGAAGTGCACAGATGTACTTTTCTGAGCTTTTTTTATAGCATATGAAAGAGGCCTGAAGATGTTGTTTGTCATTTTGCTCAGAGTTTATATTTAGATGTAACAGGAATATTAAATCTTGCCGCCTTCTGGCTTTACTGGGGACAAATGAGGAATAAAAAACATCCTTAGAAATTAACTGAAAGGTGAGAAAGTCGAACATTCTGCTTTCTTCAGAAGTAACCATCCTGCTCCTACATGCACAGCCCTGCTTCAGTGCTTTCTGGGCTGCAGTTGTGTCGGGTGCAGGTCCCTACACCACAGTCCCTGGACCTGTGCCTTAAGCCCAAATCTAGCAAGTAAAAAGGATCTGGTTTTGGACAGATGATAAGCACTGGCTGTCTTATCATCCTCCCTTTGAAAAACTCTCCAGTACTTCTGTAGTGGCATCAAATATATTTAGTTCCAAAGAGCAGAAATTAATCCCTTCAACAATTAAGATATTTCATGCTCTGATGACATTACTACCCTTGAAGAAACACAGTACATAAATGAATTTTATAGCTTGTATTCCTTGAAAGATGCATTTGTCCTTTCAAAACAGAGACATGTTCTTAAAATCCGTTTTTAATTGAAAAGCCTCCCACTGCCCACGTACAGGTGTGGATGTTTTCTGATTACTGCTAATCAGACTTCAGGGTTGATGTATTATTTCCTGTTCAAGGGAGAGCGAGATAAACTCAAGTTAATGAAAGAAGGGAAGCAACATTAGTCTCAGGGGTTAAAACAGATGGGCTTATCTTGACTTCCATTAAGTTTGCAGAGAGTAAAAATTGATTTTAGATGGAGCATGTTCAATTAGATGCAAGGCTTTAATATACCGAGTACATCATGAAAAAACGTGTTTATATGCTTAGTGCTGTCTACTCTGCGAGTTGAGGTATGAGCGTAACCACATTACTTTTCCTCCTCTCTGTATGTAGAGCTGTGCTGCAGCATCTTGTGGCTTAGCTTGTGGATAGCAGAGCTGCTCTTGGGGTCAGTCACGCAACAAAGACGTTGCCACAGCTGATTTGCCATGGCAGCTTTTACTGGTGGGTGAGAGACCCTGATAAGAGTTTTGGGGCAGTAACGCTAAACCCGGAAGTGCTTCAGCAAGGCAAGGAAGGTAGGTAGGTTCTCAGAAGTACGAGCCCTCCCTCCTGCTTGCCATGAGCGTCCCTATATTGGCACTGGGTGTGGTCCTGGCGTATTTTCAACAGGCGTCCTGCATAGCCTGTGCCGCAGCTCTCGGGCTGCCTGACGTGTACCAAGGAGGAGAAACTCTGTGAGTCCTTGCATGACACTCCAATGCACACCTCAGTTACCCAGCTGCTTTGTTGGCTCACCAGTGTGAGTCTGCTGTGTCTTTTCCTGGTCCAGGGTTACACATTTCATTGGCGTATAGAACCAAAGCTAAAGGCAGATTAAAGAACAGAAAGCACATCACCTGTAGTTAGTTGTCCTCGGGTTTAACCAGTTTTTCAGGATTTTCTTCCTAAGTATATATAGTATATAGTCCAAGCTATAACGTAACTTGGAGTTGAGGGCAGGTTCTAGTCACCATTTCCAAAGGTGAAAGTGATGCTGAGGACCTTGCCCTCTGCTGTGATGATCAATCCCTGTTTGTACTCCAGGTTCATTGGAGTAGCTACCTGAGTGCAGAGGATTTTCCTCCCCGGAGTCTTTTCTCTGAGATATTAGCAAATACACAGACATTACTTTGACATCGTAGGTAGACCTGCCTTCTTCAAGTCTTCCCTTCATGGACACCTTGCATTCCTTAGTTAACTCATTGCTACTTCTTATCTTTTCAGGGCTGCCATGATACTTACAGATCATGTACCATGAGAAACAGCACTTGTGCTTACACAACTGGCAACTTGGCAGTGAGTCTCTGTTGGTGATTTTGCTGCCTGTATTAGGTAAGTTCTTCTCAGTTAATGTTCCTCTCTTCACCACACTTTCTATTAATCCTGTAGTCCTGCTGCCACAGCCATTTCAGGTGCAAAATTCAATGTATGACCAGAGCCACAGTTCCTTGTTTTCAGTAAGAAAATGTACCATTTTCTCATGTAGCTGTTGCAGCAAATGTTGCAGTTCACTTCTTTTAGTGCTGTAGAAAGAGGCTTTATAACGAGCAGCAGTCTGGGGGAGACTGCAACCATGCAAATGTGCCCTCACTGGCCTTCTAGAGCCAGGGTAGGGTGTGCCACTTGTGTACTCCTGCAATGTTTGCTGCCTTCTTTGATGGAGCTTTTGCTCACACCATTTTTTTTGTGTGTGCTATTTTGGTTCCAGAAGGAAAACAGTGAAATTACTTGCAGTCGTGTCCCAATAAATTTTCATTTCAGTAAAATAAACCGCAAGTGATCACAAGACAAAGAGGCTGCTAATGACTCACACTGTTTCTTTTGATTATTCTTTTTAACAAGGACACCTGGAAAAAGCGCTGCACTTAAAATTGTTCATTTGGTCTGAACTGGCCCCATTCAATCTCGGGGCAATCAGAGGAACCACAAACCCCATCAATGTAATTTTATTTTCTGAAGTGAGCAAATGCAAGCACGTACTGTGTCAGTATGTTCAAATGGAACCTCACTGCCTCTTCTCGTCACTCTGGACCATTCACAGGCAAAAATCTTTCTAAATCTTTCTCTTCCTTGCAGCTCCTCCAGGTACTTTTGGGAAGGTGCCTGTACGATACACGCTGGTAATTGTCTGTGGGTCTCCAGGGGTCAGTAAGGCAGGTGGAAGGGCTCATCTCATCGTCAGCTTTTGAGAGAGAGGCTTAAGGCAGACACTTAAACATATCCAAAGCCATGGGATCATAGCAGGTATGAAGAACACAGTTATCTCATCCCTTTGCTTTTTAATGGAGATCACTCCCTCTGATATATAAGAACATATTGATTTCTCTTTCGAGTCAATGATAAAATGTGTCTCTGCAGCTTTTCTCTTCGTTAGCCTGTGTTTGTTTCTTGCGACAATAAACCATGATACTGAGCGACATGGAAGCAATGGTCTGTTACCCCTGGGGCTCTGACCGGGGCCATCAGGCTGTTGGGTCCGAGGAGAGCAGCCCAAGGTCAGAGATGGTCCCCAGGAGCATGGCTGTATCTGGGAGGCCCAAAGCAAAGGGGGTGGGAGTTATACAGCATCTGGCAACTCTTCCTAGTGTTTGCTGCAGGTACCAAGCTAGCAATTGGGATTTGAAGTTGTGAACTCTGAGATATGAGCGGTGAACTTAATATTAATTGAGTTACATATACATATAACCAAAGCCCTGCTGGGGAGGGAGATAAGGCAGCACTGACCTGAAAAGGGCAGCTCAGGGTTTTAATGCAAAAAAGAAATGGCAGGACTTGCAAATGGGTTCTGGTGATTTACCCCTTGGAAATCTGAGAGAATTGTGTCAGTGAAAGGGGTTTGGGGCCTTCTGCTGAATGCGGTGCTGGAAAGGAAATAGGCTGAGTCGTGGGGTGGCACCAAGAGCCTTTTTACTGAGCTGGGCAGGTCAGTGAGTTCTGGTTTTACATGGTCCTCACCAGGCTTCCTCCAATTTCCTCTGTCTGAAATGGGGAGGGGTTTTTGTCTGAAAAAATGATATATCAGACCACCTCTGCAGAGAACAATGTATTCTTCTCTATTCCATCTCACCAAACCAACCTTTAGAGGCACATTTATCAGATTAGGGCTGGAAAACCATCTCAGGCTGCTTAGTCAGATCAGCAGCTTTGGCCTCTCAGCTGTGCTTCCTGGGGCAGGGCTGTCTGTGCCAGCAATGGACACGCTGCTCTGAGCTCTCTTTTGTGTGGAACTGGATCACAGCACTGGAGAGCATTAATTTTCAAAGAAAAGTATTTTAAATAAAATCAGGATGTAGTGCACTTTATAGCACCTCTCCTAGGACATAAACAGGAAGCAGCAGATTTCCACTATTTGTCTTTCCTCTAATTCCAGATATTAGTCTGGGATTTCTGATGCAATCCTTGTTCTGGTGTGAAAGTAGCAGCATATCACGTGGCAGGTAGATCACTTTCCTTACCAGTAAGTAAATAAAGCAGTTAATTTCTAGCATGTTATTTCAATGGCAGCACTAAATAAAAATGAAGTGCAGTTACACTTTGACACAGCTGAAAAATAAATCTGGGCCAATTCTTATCACTAGTATAAGAGGCTACTCTCGTTTATTCTGCCTCTTTTCCACTGCAATGAACTGCATTTTTACATTGACCCTTTGCTAGTTATCTTTTCTGATGCTGAGAAATCATCTCTTTCCTGCACTTCCCAGCATGCTGAAAGGACTGTTGTTCTTCACCTGGTTGTAGACAGTGCCCTACTGTAGTCAGCTTGATCTAAACAAAGGCTTGAGCCAAGCAGGGCTTCCCTTCAACTGCCAGGGCTTCTGCATCTCTGCTGCTGTTGCAATGGCATGTTTTGCTTGCTTGCATTATTGTCATTTTGCTACATTCATTTGCCATATCTGTGGTGGTTGAGGAAATCATAGAATCATAGAACAGTTTGAGTTGGAAGTGACATTTAAAGACCACCTAGTCCATGCCCCTGCAGTGAACAGGGACATCTGCAACTGGATCATGTTACTCAGGGCCCCCGTGCAATCTGAGCTTGAATGTTTCCAGGGATGGGGCATCTCCCACCTCCCCGGGCAACCTGTACCAGTGCCTCACCACCCTCTCTGTGAAGATTAGATATCTTCCTGATATCTAGTCTAAACCTCACCACTTTCAATTTACACCCGTTACCCCTTGTCCTGTCACTACAGGCCCTTGTAAAAAGCCCCCCCCAGCTTTCTTGTAGCCCCTTTCAGGTACTGGAAGGTGCTATACCCCCCCGCCCCTTTTCCTTCCCGGGGCAAAAAAAGCCGAATTCTCTCAGCCTGTCCCCATAGCAGAGGGGCTCCAGCCTTCTGAGCATCTCTGTGGCCTCCTCTGGACTCGCTCCAACTGGTCTATATCCTTCTGATGTTGAGGGCTCCACAGCTGGACGCAGCACTCCAGGTGGGGTCTCATGAGAGTGGAGTAGAGGAGGAGAACTGCCTCCCCCAGCCTGCTGGCCACGATTCTCTGGATACAGCCCAGGATACGGTTGGCTTTCTGGGCTGCCAGCGCACACGGCCGGCTCAAGTCCAACTTTTCATCCACCATGGTGAATCATGCATGAGCTTTCTGCTGGACAGTAAACACAGGAAAAAATTGCCTGCAGCGACTGTGAAGCCTCCAGTAGAGGTTAGACAGAGCAGATAGCTGTCAGAAACAATAAATATAGATAATTCTGGCTTGGGACAGAGAAATAGACTGCATAACTGCAAGGGCCCTGCTACTTCAATTTACACAGGTTTCTATATAGCACATACATTATTAATATGCATATTAGTATCCCAGCGTGGTGCGTTTTCATATCACTCATACTGCAATAAAATTTGATTCCTCAGGAGAACATTCATACAAAATTACCTTGTGCTGTCTGCAAGAATGGTGAGAGTTCCCAGAGTTCTGGAGAATTCCCAGAAAAGAGCTAAACCCTGAATGCAGCTCCTGCCCCAATGCCTTCCGTGTTCCTCCACCCTCCTCCCCGTGTTCCTTCTCTATCCTCTGTGCCTTTCTGGCGTGCAGAGCAGCAGCCCTGCTTACAAAGATGGGGTTGTTCAGCATGTGACCCTGATTTATCAGATTTGCTCATACTGTTATCTGGTATAGCCAGCAAACATGGTGGGGAAAAGTAGAAAATCAGTATAGCCTTTCTGTATTTGTGACTTTTCCTCTTTTTCTTCCATTACAGACTAGTGGCATCAGTATTTGCTTTTGCTGTGGCACGGGATTCGGTGATCACAAATCACGAGTCCATACCAGGTTCCCAGCTACTTAGCAGACAATTCTTCATCCACACCATTCACCACATTTATTGCCTCATTTTCTCAACTTTTGTCTGAGATCTAATGGTTTCTGTTCATCTGATGGACCTGTGTTCCTGCTTCCTCATCTGCCCTGTCATTAGCCTGGTCTCCAGTTTCCATAGAGATTGCAAGCCTCATCTTGCCCTTGGAATCAGGGTCCCTTTGTTGCGTTTCATGACTGCAGAAAGAAGGACATTAGTTTGCTCCAGGCACTTCAGTAGAGAAAAAGATGTATTTGATTCCCTCACCATAACAGTCATTTAAATGCTTCAGCCTATGGAGGGACTACAGAGAGCAGGTTATTGTGCAAAGGTCACTGCGCAGAGGCTCTAATGAAACCGAGTTTCATGGAGCACTTGATGGCAAATGAAGGCAGAACCTTGAGGTCTCGAGAGGACACAAGACCATTCTCATTCCTCTAATACAAAAGCAACAATGTCTAATACAGAAAGCCAGAAAGATTAGGAGACACTGATTATGGCTCCCAGGCCCTCCTGTTCGCATGAGGCTGGCTGTGCACGAGTTGCCTCCTGAAGTACTGCTGCCGCTGGTGCATGTGGCTAAAAGGAGTACATCTGGCTGAAGCAGCCAAGGCAGCAATGCTGCCTCCTGTGCGGGAGGACAGAGAAAGAAGCCCCACACCTCAGCTCCCAGCAGCAGTGCTCTGGCAAGGCAGAGGCCAGCAACAGTACAGAGATCTACCGGAGCAGCATCTGGAAGGGAAGGATGCAGCAGGGCACAAGCACATAACTCAGTGCGGTGGTATCACCTGGAGCTGTGGTTACCAGAAACCTGTCCAGTTGTGTTCCCTGTGCTCCTGTGGGAATTAAAGAAAAACAGAGTGATGTTTTCATCCTGTTGAGTGCCCAAGTGCCAACTATTAGAGGCCAGCACTGGTAGCCAAGGGAACAGTCCTCCCACAGGAAAAGAAGAAAAACACAGCTGAACAGCATGTAGAGAGGACAGCACACAAAAGGCTTGCCAGGTCATGAGAACATTTGGGTTTTGTTGCGGGGTTAGGTTTTTTTTTTTTAAATACAGATGGCTAGCACTAATCCTTTGTCCATTCTGACTGCTTAGAGCGCCTGCAGTCTGGAGTGCTGGGATGCTCTTCAGCCTTTAATGGATTCTGGGAATGCTTCAAACAGCAACTGCAATCCCATCAAATAAATGCACAGCTGGGTATGAACCAAAAAACTTTCTCAGTTTCCAAAATGAGACCTCTGTGTGTGTGTGCCCCTGCCCCCTGGTTGACCCCTGGCTGCAGATAGAAAGCAAAGAAGCCCATGATGCCAGACTGCGTTGCTGTCCCAGCCATCACCTCTCTACCTCACGGGGGTTTAAACTCTGTGCAGGCCCTTATTTAATAAATGCCCCTTAACAGCCGCGTGTTGGTGCCAAAGGGGCATA
>NW_010270495.1:8929-12810 GCF_000690775.1 Eurypyga helias
TTTACCCCGTATGGACTGTGGAGGAATTAACAGAGGAGATCTTGAACTTCTGAATGATTTCTGTGCCAGGTTGCCCAGGCACTTTGTGATATCACAGCTAATTTGATCTGATATTGGATTATACTCCAGAAAAGACCTGATCTGAATACACTATGATCTGGATCTGGTTCCTTCATTAAATTAGGAAAATAGGCTTTGGGTTGGGACAATTTCCTTTAGGAACATGCATACCTGGGCCCAAGCTCTGGAAATCGTAATCTATTTAGCACCAGAGCTAAACAAGCACTTCTGGCATTTGTGAGGAGTCCTAGCAGGCTTTCTGTTGCACACAGTGTAACTGTAGCTCTTCCTGCACTCTGGAGATATCAGGGAAGAAAGCAGTTTGCTATGATGCTTTTCTGGGTTTGGGACATGCTTCAAGGGTCAAATTGAATTGCTTGCCTTTTCTTTCACTAACTGTGCAATGAGAAAAAGTAGAATTCACTTTGAATTAATTATCAGTTTATCTCTTTGTACAAGGGAAGTTCTAACTAGAAATAATTCCTCTGCCACGCAATTTACTCTGGCTCACTTTTGTTGTGAACCCACCCTTCTTTTCAGACTCTTTAGTATTTTGATCTTGGTTTTTTCAACAGCTCTGCTATGAACTATCTTCTTTGAGTGTTTGGGCCAAGCTAAGTCACACTCCAGCAAGTCCTTTAAAACAATCCCACAGGTCCAGCTGAGGGAAGCTGGTGCTCGATATGCTGCAGTGTGTGGAGTCCCTTTGGTTTTAACTGTATTCATAGGCTGTGCAGTATTGCACATAGCAATTTCTAACAAGAAACAGCATTTATGTTTGTCACTTATTAGTTCAAGCCTCCAAGCACAGAGAGTACTCAATCAATTCTTCTCCACACATTCATCTGATCAATTTGCAGTGTCATGAGAAAAGCAGAGAAATATCCCACATCCCAGATTGCACAAGGACCGTTCTGAAAGAAAAATTTCCAGTATTAAGGTTCGGTGCAATTGTTTTTCAAGGTTATATCTGTTTCCCAGTCTCACAATATCTCCGACTCAGCCTAGCGAACAGGAACGGAATAAAAAAGCTATGTTCTTTCATACTTAAACATCAAAAGATGTTACTTTCTTTCTGCCACCTTATGTATGTCCCCAGGCAGCGTTAATGCCTTTCAAGAGCACTGAGCAAGGCTGAGCAGCCTGGAGCTTGCTGCTCTCACCAGTGTTAGCAGTCAGCTCTTGAGCACCAGGTGTCTTCGCTTGCCCCTATGTGCCATTTTCCCAGGTTGTGTGCGCAATGCTGGCATTGCACTCGGGCAAAGGACCTCACCTTTGGCTCCCCGGAGGCCAGCATTTCCACCGGTGTTTCTAAGACACAGAACTTTCCCACAATTTGGCTCAAAGTTCTTATCAATTGCTGAAATCTATCTGCCTGTGGGATGACAGCAGGTATTCTGGCTCAGTACTGCAAAATGCTGAGGGAAAATACACATCGAAATCAGGTGGAGGTTGTTTATTTATTCAAATCATAGATCAAAACCTGTTCTTGAAATTGTTCCCCAAAGATTATAACAGGGAAAATAGAATATATAAAATGTTTCCAGGGCTCTGCTATAGTATAAATCCAGCCTTAGGCTGCAACTTGTAACGGCACCATGTCTAAGGCAAATTCATCCTGCATTTGAAAGGGCTGAAGGCTTTACATTCTTGCCTAAAGATCCCCGGGGAAACATGCAGGTGCTGCATCAGAAAATACATTCTGACCATAGGCTTTAGTTGAACACACTGACTTATGGATGGCGTTAGATTAGGAAAGAAAGTTCATAGAGCACTAGACCTGATCACTAGGGATCACCTATCTCCTGTCATTTGTAGAGCTGTATTAACCAGCTTTTAATTTGTGTTGCAGTTTAAACCATCAGTGGATCAGCACTGTCACTGCAGTGTGATAGCATGACCTGGAAATGTCCGTAGCCTATTGTGGGAGCAATGAACAGAACAGTCAGCAGACATCACACTTAGGCGTTTCATGCTGTAATACACAGAAAACAGCAATCACAAAGCCAAGTACACCGCAGAGACATTTTGGTGAACTGTTAAATGCTGTGGGAAGTTTTTGCTGTTTGCTCTAACAAAAACTTTGTGCTGCCCCTATAGAAACCATCGCTTGTATTGAATTTGTTCACACATTCTGCAGCTTTTGTAACTCTGTCTGTCCCTGGCATCCTCTGGTATCAGCCCCAGGGGTCTGAGGAACACGTAAAACTCGCAAAACCCAGCAGAAAAGAACTTAGAATGAGCTCAGAGTTTCAAAAAGATCTAAAGCTTTTTCCCTCAAATTACGTATAATCTTTCTGAGGGCCAACGTCTGTTCATCATAAATACCACGGTGTGCGAGCCGCCGGTCTGAGGCAGGCTGGGGTCCCTGTGACAGCTAACGTCACTCTGTCTCAGCCTACCTGACAAGTAAGGTACTATGTATTTCCTTTCTACCAACTGCAGGACAAAGAAGCAAAACAATGCTGTAGAGAAAGCGTTCCACTCAGGAAGCACACAACATAACTTCCCTGAAGGTAGCACAGCAAGGCTGCCTGCAGTGTTGACAGCGTCACAGCTTCTTTTTTTCTCTTCAGCAGTTATTAAGAACACTTGTGCTGAGGTGGCTATTGCATCTTTCCAGGATAATACTCCACAGATACCATCCGAGTAACATTCCAAGGCCAATTTCTCATCTTAGTGGTTCTTGGCTTGTAAAGAAGTGACAAGTCCTTGCCATGCTAAATACTGTTCCGAGAATAATCAGTTTGGGCCTTGAAGTAAGTCAACAGCCATTCAATGCCTTGTGCTCCTTTGCTCTACCACAGAGATAATACAGGTTTCCTTCTCAGGAATTTGCAGAAAAGGTTGTTGCAAAGCTGTGGATTTCCTGGGCAGGCAGCTCTGTAGGAACACGGTGTGCTTCCAGCCGCGGGAGAGCTGAGAGGAGCCCAGCTCACTTCTTCTCAGTGTTTTTGTGGGACAGTGAAACGCTCAGACCAGGCCCTTAAGTGTCAAACGAGGACTGTCAGAATAAGGAACTTCTAACACAAATTAAGGCTAGCCTCATTTTCAAGTTAGAAAGTTCCATCATGGCCAAACAATTAACATATTTCTTCCATGTCTTTCTTACCCCACTCCATATGTAGTGGCTCTGTGAGCTGAAAAGCAGCTCTGTGTTTCTTGTGGGTCTCTGGATGAAGTGCACTGGGATGCTGCGGGTGACAACTGCTGTACGAACATTGGGGGTTTTCGTCTTCTTTCTTTCTTCTGTTTTACCAGAAGCCTCTCAGTTGCTAAGAAAAACGCTGCAGGGTATGTTTAAAGCACCGCATTTCAGTTTTGCACAGGCAGAATGAGATCTTGTAGAGCACTCCCACCCCACTCATGAACTGGAGCGTATGTATGCATCATGACTATGCTGTTCACAAATCCCCATCTGAAATCACCACTCCAGAGTGGCCTTAATTTTATAACTCCATATCACACAAATTTCTTACTAGTTGATCTAGGGGAAGAAAGGATCACAAAAAAAGCCGATATTACAAAACCTTATTGCAAACAAGACTGTAAAACAAAGTGTGTAAGAAGCCTAAACCATCACATTTGGAACGAAAATACCATTGGTAATTGTAACTAGTGTTAGAGTAGAAGGCAATAACAACAAATTAGAAATATGTGATATAGTCTGAAATTAGTGTAATTAGTGGTTATTGTGTTCGCTTCAAGTGTGGATACTAAAAAATGAAAGCACTGGGAGGCTACAGATACGGCATACGAAATTAGACTGAAAATTTGGCACAGAATTGTTCATTGTTCAAGTGGTGTTCCCCAGGGCTCAG
>NW_010270496.1:0-487 GCF_000690775.1 Eurypyga helias
GGCGGCAGACGCTTTGTTCGCAGGCTGGAAAAGGCGGTTGCTGGGGCCGTTCCCTTCCAGCTCTGTAAAATGGAAAATTTTCACTCCCCCCGTGGTTTTCACGTCGTCTGGGAACCACGGGGAGGCCTGGCGGGGTTTTCCGGCAGACAGAGCCCTGATGCCCTGCAGCAAATGGCCAGGGTTCAGGCTCTTCGTTGGAAAACCTGCGCGTTTTCGTGTAGTAAACGGGTGTTTTGTTTAGCCTGGAGCTTTATCCCCCGGTGATACCAGGAGCAGGCTCGCTAGAGCTGCACCAAGCTCGTTCGAGTGCAAGTTACAAAAAAATAAGCTTTTTTTTAAAGGAAAATGGCACTTTTGTTCAAAAAAACGGCCCGGTTTATCACCTGGTCCTCCCTTAGGAAGCTCTCGCTTCCCGGAGCCCTCGCTTAGATGTATTCCAGCAACTGCAGATTCCTGAATGGAACTAACGCTTCCGAAAAGTCTGTTT
>NW_010270496.1:510-1346 GCF_000690775.1 Eurypyga helias
AGCAGGAATTGCAGGAGAGTCCTTAAAATGGCTTTTACGAGCCGGGCTTCCTCGGCTTTAAAAAATACTGACTGGAAACCGTGTCGTGAGGTGAGAATCCTGTTGGCCTTCGGCGGCCTGTGACGATGCTGTTGATTCGAAACCAACTTCTCCGATAATTTAGTTCTGTGTTCCAGGAGTTTTGTCTAATCTGATTCAATTAAATTTACTGCTTCTAACCAGAAAGGACCTGGGGTGGAAGAAAGTAGCGTTGAGCGGGTTTCGTACGGCTTCTGTGTTGGTGTGATGTGAGTTTAATCGTAAGCCAGGGCTGCATTCGGGAGGGAAAGATGGGTCGGAAGTGGCACTAACGACCTGTTTCACCAGTATTGATACAGCCAGTTGATCTGGGGGGAGTCGTTCCGCTCCCCTGGCGCTCGCACCCCTCTTCGGTTTCTTTTACCCCTTTTAGACGCGCAACTCGGATGAGAAACGAGCGGGGTTCGTCATTAGGGATGGCTGGAGGGCAGCACCTCCTCTCAGGCTGCCTTGGCTGCCCGGAGCGCAAACCCTTGATCCCGGTTTGCACCCAGATCTTTCCCTTTCTGTAGATAGTCCTTAAAATGCCTCTCTCTGACCCCAACCGCTCTGCCATTTCCCGGTTTTCCCGGCCCGGTGGAAAACTTGAGCTCTTCCCCAGCCAGAGTGCTGACAAAGAGCACCGGGGCCTCTCCCTTGGGGAGAAGCCATCCCTGCCAACCGCACCTCTCATCCGCAGTCGCCGGGCAGGCCGATGCCATGGCACCTGGGGTTTGAGCCCGAAGACGTGCCGTGCCGGCAGCGAGGCTGGCGGGGGG
>NW_010270496.1:1387-1728 GCF_000690775.1 Eurypyga helias
CCGATGCCTCTGTCGCGCGGACGAGGTGAGAGAAACCTGCCCGCTCTAATAGTAAAAGTGATTAATCGGGCACACGTATTAATTACCAGGCGATCGTTACGTGATGTCGCTTGACGTGTTTTGGTAAAAGACGCCGCAGTCGCCACGCGGCTGCCTTTGAGGTCGGTGTTGGTGCGTCTCCAGCAATAACGTCTCCGTCCTGTGGCCTGAGCGGGCTGGTCCCGGTCCCGGTCCCAGTCCTGGTCCCGCCTGCCCGGTGGCTGCCCTGTGGAACAGGCCCCGGTCCGAACCGGGACCTTGGGGTGAGAGAAGATGGCCCTGGGCCGGGTGAGCAGCTGGTT
>NW_010270497.1:0-648 GCF_000690775.1 Eurypyga helias
CGGGGGGCGGTTCCCACAGCAGTGCCAGGGAGAGTGGCTGAGCAGTCCCAGCACAGGCTGACCGAGAGGAGTCCTGAGGGTGACAGAGCTTGTCCCTGCCCCGTTTCCCCGCCTGGGAGAGGCGCTGTCTGTGCAGTTTCTCTGGGTTTGTTTTCTGACACCGGCCCTGACCCCCCCTTACGTCAAGGGCCCGATGTTGTCAGTGCTGCTGGCCGGAGCACTCGATGCCCGGGCTCTGTCCCTCAACCTGGCAGCCCTTCCTCCTCCCGGTCAAACTGCCTATAAACGTCTTGCTGTGCTGTTTTTCCCCTCCCTCTCTGTGATCCCCAGCAGACCTTCCAGCTGGGTTTCTTGGTGAAGAGGTGTGAGAGCCGGGTTCTGGACCAAGAGCACGGTGCCAGCTGCCCGAGAGGCCGGGGGACGCTGCGTCAGACTGAATCAGCAGCGAACGCGGGGCCCGGTTATTTGCTGAGCACGCAGAGGGTCTGTGTTACCCATGCCGATGCTGCCTGCCCGTGTGCGGGTGCCCGCAGAGGCACTGCGCTGTGCCGGTGCCGATCCGTTTGCCGCAGGCTGGCCTGGGAATGAGGACACGCAGCCATCGCACCACGCGTGCCGGCGTGTGGTCTTTCGGCCCCGGCGGGAGGA
>NW_010270497.1:680-1760 GCF_000690775.1 Eurypyga helias
GAAAGGAGGAGGGAGCCAGAGCTGTCATCTGATGATCAATTCGATGTCCAAAATGGCTCAGCTGCCCTCCAATTCAACTTCCCTGGGACTTCATTCTTTGTCCGAAAGTGTTTTGGTTTACTTCAGAGTGTGTTTGCCTAACCCGTGATTCAATCCATGTGGGAGTCAAACCGGGATTTATCACGGCCAAACCATGTTTCCCATCCTCAAACACCAGTGCCCCGTGACGGGAACGTGGCTCGGCCAGACTGCAAGGCACAGCCCTACAGGATGGGAGCGACTCCTGGAAACGGCCCGCTCCGTCTGCAAACCGGATCCTTGCTATTCCCTCAGCTCAGAGGAGGGCAGGGATGAAATCCTCTGGCAGATCATCACTGGGACAGGCAGAACATAGAATCACAGAATCACAGAAGGGTTTGGGTTGGAAGGGACCTTAAAGATCATCCAGTTCCAACCCCCCTGCCATGGGCAGGGACCCCTTCCACTAGACCAGGTTGCTCCAAGCCTCATCCAGCCTGGCCTTGGACACTCCCAGGGATGGGGCATCCACAGCTTCCCTGGGCAACCTGTTCCAGTGCCTCACCACCCTCTCTGTGAAGAATTTCTTCCTGATATCTAATCTAAACCTCCCTGATTTCAATTTGTACCCATGTACATCATGGCACCTTGGAAGCACCAGAGTTCCTGGATGTGAATCGTACTCCCTCTCCTTTCCCGGACTATGTACGAGGGTGAACTTCCCGCCCGTCTCTCCTGCCCACCTCACTGCCCACCGTGATTGCCCGCATTCCCCTGCTACATGCGCTTTGCCGGCGGCACGGCCTGGCTGGCTCCTCGAATTGCGTCTCCACAACCGGCGCCAGGTGACAACGCGTGCAAGCGGGAAAGGAGCGCGAACAACGCGCCGTGTGCTGTCGTGTGCCGCAGCCAGGGCCTGAGGACACCACAGGTGGAAAACAGTACTGTGCTTTACCCAGCTGATAGAAAAAGGGCAATTCTTCTTCCATTTTCAAGCCAAGCTCGTAGGCATAAAGCTTGGTTAAGTCACAAACACTGCAGGTTTGGTGTTTTGTGCTGGTT
>NW_010270497.1:1796-2048 GCF_000690775.1 Eurypyga helias
TCCCCTCTGTTCCCAGATCGGTGATTCTGATCCGAGGTTTTCTGGTTTTTAGAAGTGGGTGTAGCTGCTTCACAGCTTGTAGATCCCCAGCCCAGCACGGAACAAGGTTTACCCGGAGCTTCCAGGGCAGAAACAAGCCCTCCCGTTCTGCACCCAGTTGCTGGGCAGAGTGGGGAGAAACGGCTGCTCGCTGCTGGAGGAGGGTTACGGCAGCAGGGACATCCCAAGCGGAGGTGTCAGGCTGAGGGCCCC
>NW_010270498.1:0-1117 GCF_000690775.1 Eurypyga helias
CGAGGCCAAAGGGCTGGGAAGGGGCACGCTGTGACTGTGTGGGCGATGGGGACACAGGGCAGACCCCTCCCTCAGCCCCTCAGGTCCCCTCGGTGCATGCACACTGCGGGACAGCCCCCGGGAAGGCAGAGCCTCAGCACCACCCGCTGCTCCTCCAAACTTTATTGCTGCAATAAATAAACACGGTGGTGCTGCCCGGTTGGGGCCGCACCGCTCCCCGAGCCCGAAGGACCAGAGCACCAGGCAGGGCAGACCCGTCACCAGAAAAAAAAAGAACCCTTTCCACAGGGACACCCCCCCACACTTTCAGGGGGAGCTCCAAGGGGAGAGGAGGTCCGTGTTGTGATGGGAGTTCTGCCAGTGGGGCTGTGCCCCAGGGTCTGAGAACAGACAGAATTCATGTCCTAGATGAGGGGAAGCCTCTCCCTTTGCTCCTTGCCCTGCAGCCCTGCAAGGACAGGGCTTGCGGAGAGGGTAAGGGCAGGGATGGCATGGTGTGGGGCAAGGAGGAGCCCCCATGAGGCTGTGATGGCCTTGCCCTACCCCCCAGCTCCCACCCACAGGGTCTTCCCATCCCGCTTGCACCCTGGCATGGCTCGGTGGGCAAAGCCGTGGGAGACCGGGGTGCCCTGGGGCAGGGGGGGGCTCAGGGCAGGGTTCAGCAATGGGACAGGTGAGAAGCAGGGAGCTGTGGAGAAGCAGGGGCTGAGCCTGAGGGGCTGAGCCCAGGAAGGGGGGGTGGTCCGGATGCAGCCGGCTACTTGGTGTGCTTGACGCACAGCTCCTGCTGACGGATGATTTGGGCGATGGGGCTGGCGATGCCACCTATCAAG
This sequence comes from Eurypyga helias, assembly GCF_000690775.1. NCBI lineage: Eukaryota > Metazoa > Chordata > Aves > Eurypygiformes > Eurypygidae > Eurypyga > Eurypyga helias. The sequence continues at coordinate 834 of NW_010270498.1, forward strand.
GTCCAGTACTCCTCGAAGCTGATGCGCCCGTCTCGTCTTTGTTCCAGGTCGCAGATGAGCTTGTCAGCAGCTCGACGGTTCCCGGTGTCCTGGGGGGAGAGAGCAGAGCCGCTCACAGCGGGACGGAGGGGAAAGCGGGGTGCGGAGGGGACCCCATGCAAGCGTGAGGAACCGGTCCCCTGGCCCCACGCCCCCCGGCCTCACCGTCAGCATGTGATTGAGCTCGCAGCTCAGCATCTTGCGGAAACCCTTCTTGCTGATGCGCCGCGGCTTCTTGCAGCAGC
>NW_010270499.1:0-15448 GCF_000690775.1 Eurypyga helias
AAAAAAAAGGTTGGTGTAGATAACTCATGTGGTAAGCAAACCACAAAAACAGCAACGTGATGGAAATCGCATTCTGAGACAGACCCTTAATGACTCAGATATTCTGAATTACTTTTCAGAAGGAAGTGGTTATTACTAAAAAAAAAAGGATATCAACTGTCATATGACACTTCACTATATTTGCAGACAGGGCTGTACTGAAGCCACCTATTATTGCCAAAATATATGCAAGGGGCTTTACAGACTTCTCAAACCAGCCATTGCAGGAGTGGGAGAACAGACCCTACACTTGTGTCACGTGGGCAGAATCAGTTTTCAGTTTTTCCTTTTGGCAGCGGGACTACCAGAGTGTAGGTGGACACAAGACAGCTGCTCAAGGATGAGAATGGAAGTGAGATGCACACTGCCAAGAGACATGAACCACTGTATGCAACGTTAAGTCAAGACACACTGGTAACCAGTTTGGTTGTCCAGCATTTACTGTCTTTGTTAGCCCCCACCAGTTGCATCAACCAGGAATTTGACACAACTGAGGATGTGTCTTCCTCATTCCTCTGCAAATTCTCCTAATCCTGAACTTTACCCTAATCTTAGTTCCCCTGCAACAAAAAAGTTCTATCTTCCTTTGTTTGTCTGGCAATAGCTCTTAAAGTGAGAAAGTTATGACTGTACAGGGGAAGTGCCAGGCTCTTATGATAAGAGATGACTCTTCCCTCTAGTCGTTTATTTAAACAGAAACAGGAATGGAAATAGAAACATCAATAGAAATAGCAATGGGACAGAGTTTACCTCCAGCCTTGTGAGTTTCAAATGTTAGAGCTCACAGCTTTGATATGAATGGAGGTCTTGCTGAAGTCTCTCTTGCACATAGATTTGGAGAAGGAAAGTCATGCATCCATTCTCCATCACGTAGAGAGGCACTGGACTCTGAAGGAAGACCACAGTAAGCTAATATTATAGCATTTTGTAGGATACAACCTTGCTTTAACCCCCAAGTCAAATGTCAAATTAGCCATTTATTATTGGTCTTGTGAAATTATATTTTTATACCCGACTTCCTATAAGAACAGGTAATAACACATTAATTCAGTGTCTGTCCACTCACACTCACAGGAGTTAAGATCTTCACAAATGATCTGGATGATGGGGCAGAGTGCACCTCCAATTTGCAGATGATACCAAACTGGGAGGAGTGGCTGATACTGGGAGGAGTGGCTGGTATGCCATAGGGTTGTGCTGTCATCCAGAGGGAATCTCAACAGGCTGGAGAAAGGGGCTGACAGAAGATCATGCAGTTCAACAAGTGGGAAGTGCTGCACCTGGGAATGACAGCCCCAGGTAGCTGGAGGCTGAGGGCTGGGCGTCACCAGCTGGAAAGCAGCTCAGCAGTAAAGGACCTAGGGGTCCTGGTGAACTCAAGTTGAACATCAGCCAGTAACATGGTCTGGCAGCAAAAAGGTGAATGGTATCCTGGGTTGTGTCAGGAGGAGCATTGCCAGAGATTGAGGGAGGAGATCCTTCCCCTCTACCCAGCATTAGTGAGGCCACGCCTGGAGCCCTTTGTCCAGTTCTGGGCTCCTCAGTGCAAGAGAGATGTGGACATACTGGACAGAGTCCAGCACAGGGCTGCTAAAATGGTGAAGGGACTGGAGCATCTCTCCTGAGGAAAGGCTGAGAGCTGGGACTGTTTAGCCTGGAGAATTGAGAGGCCCAGAGGCAATGGGCACAAACTGAAACACAGGAGGCTCCAACTTGGCATCAGGAAACACTATTTTACTCTGAGGGTGATGAAGCGCTGGCACAGGTTACCCAGGGAGGCTGTGGCATCCCCATCCTCGGGGATATTCAGAAGCCATATGGACATGGTCCTGGGCAACTGCATCTGGGTGTCCCTGCTTGAGCAGGGGAGTTGGACCAGGTGACTTCCAGTGATCCCTTCCAACCTCAGCCGTTCTGTGATTCAGGGAATGCATGTGTCAGAGGACTCCAGCATTCTGAGTATGGTAATGAAGGGTTATCCATGAGGTATTTGTGCACTGATGTAGGTGAAAAAACCACAAAAAATTAATGACGACTATTCATCTCTCTGTATCACACATGAAACATACAGTAAAAGGGCAGTAAAGTTGTTAAAGTAAGGACTCAAGAATCATAAAATAATTCAGATTAGTGGTCCAAACATATTCTTCCTGTGTGTGTACTGGTTATGAGACTGGTTATTAAATACATCATACAGTTTCTTCCCCACTCCTTCTGGGACTTTACATATGAAAATAACATTGGAGCATTTTGCCCCAACTTGTACAATCTGCTGGTAAAATTTGGAATAAGGAGATGTTTTCAGTGAACAATTATAAATACATAGCTCAGGACAGAAGAAATTGTAGAATTGGTCTTGTAAACAGAATAAATATAACCTCCTAAAATGCTGCAGCACTTGTTAATTTTTTATTACCTTGTCAGGTTTTTCTCTTTCAGCTTCATCTCCCAAAGTAGCCAGAGAAAGTGGGTTCTCTCTGTTTTCCTCTAGAAGCATTAGTTTTTTAAAAGCTGGGTATATTTCACTCTCTGAATGGCTAGATTTGCTCTTTTGTGTAGGAACTGATATTTTAATCTGATATTGTAAAATACAACTCAAGGTTAAAACACATACTTGGGAAAACAAGTGTTATCCACATCATAAAAAACTGAAAGAGGGAAGAGAGGACACTTTTTCCCCCTTTCTGTTTGATTTTCCTTTAAAGAGCAACAAGATAGGCCAGACTAAAGCCATGAAACACAAAGAGTGGAAAGAAAAATCATCATCTTGTCTAATGAGCAATGAAGTGGTATTTTCAAGGATGTGTTTAAACAAACCTCTCCCTTTTCTATCGTACCAGATCTTAATGGACAAATGGAACAGTAATTAATGACAATAATCCAGTACCATAGTAGCTGTCAAGTATACACAAATGAAAGTGTCAAAGCTACAATATTCTACCTGAAAATGTAAAACCTTTACAGTTACCTTTAAAACTGTATGAATAACACCACAGCTGAGCCCTGAATACAAAGAACACTAATTCTCTCATCTGCGAGACACAGGGGCATTCTTCTGGAAGAGTAGCATAACAAATCAATAAATTACTGAGGTTTTCAATTAAAAATAACCTTTTTGTTCAATGGCATAATAGCTGATAAATTAAAGGCATGTATAACATCATCGAGGCTTTGAGTTTTTGCTGAGAATTACAAAGCTGATTTAAGAGCTTTCCCAAATGAAGGAATGAGGTAATACAGTAGCTTCTGTGACAGCTTCCTCTAAAACATGAGATGGACAGTGTGGGATAAGGTTCTGTCAGACAGTGTCAGGTCGGCAGAAAAAATATATCTTAAACCAAACACCTTTACACAGATCTCAGCCATGCTGTAGTACTGGCCAGCCCACCTAGCCCAGAAAGCTTCATGTGCCTCACCCATTTCGCTCCTGATCCGGCCCTTCTCTGTAGGGTTATACATGTTGGGACAGAGGCAGGATCGAGCTAAGCAGACACCAGGATTTGAGCTTGCATTTCTCGACGGTGCGGAGCTGTACCGCACAAGGAGAATCAGGTCGTTCAGCACAAACCTGAGGTTTCTCGATGTGGCACCTCTGTTTTGCATGGGGGCTGGTTTCCTCGGCAGAGTCTCACTGCAGCAAAAACACAAATTCTCTGCAGCCAATGGGGCGGCCATACTGAAACCTACTCATAGATGAGGCAAGACCTGAAGAGAAACAGAAACTGAATGTTCCTCTTCCTTTGGTGTAGTGCATTTCTCCCTGAGTGAGCATGCTTAGAAATACATTTCAGGGGTCTATTACAATATCTATTAAATAATTTCACCAACGTTTATTAATTAAAATAATTATTCCCACTTTTGACATTGATTAAGCATGAAATACTGTTTCTTTTATAAAACTAGAATTAAGCGTTAACTGCCAAAACCACAAAATTACTTCTACATTAATCAGCCAAGAAACATAATACAATTTTTTTTGTGCTTAATAGTAGCATACAGATTTAAAGCAGTTCATCCATCCTCCTCTTTCTCCTCCTCAGTTCTCTCCTTCCTATGTACTTTCTCATCCCCTGTGCTTGAAACGTACTCATTGCTAATTCTTTCCAAATTTCTCCCACCTAAGCTGCAGACACAAAATAGTGAATACTTTATTTTTACAGGCTACTGTTAGAATTCCTGGTACCATAAGAAGAAATACCTGATGAATGGATGCTTAATTCTTTTCTTCTGAACACCATAATAAGATCCAAAAGGATATGAATATTCTTCAAAGTGGTTCCTCCAAAACTCCAGGACACCTGGATGTCTTTCCTTTTCTGATAGATCTAAATCCATTGTTATTCAAGTCTTTTCATATATAGATTTTAGGGAATCCAAAGTGCCCTTTGATGCACATTTCAATGAGTTTAGTGTCATGTTTCACTGCATAAGATTTGAGTGTTTTCATATAAGTTGTTTTGTCAATTTTTTGTAGTTCAGATATACGTCTACTCAATAGCTGAACACAGACATGTAGGTGTTTGTACTCAAAGAATTCAGTTTTTTGAAGGAAATACAGTAGTTCAGAGGGAGCATTTGTACACTTTTTCTTTCAGACAGTATTTTGGGTTGTTTCAACCCCTGCTCTCACAACCTTCTCTTCTTTTGTTTCTAGGTAAATGTCAGCCAATTTGATACGTGTGAAGAAATATTCATGGCACGTTACCAAGCAGTGTGCAATCTTTGACCAGAGAGACACACGTTTGCAAAAAAAAACAATGGCACAGTTACACATTCAGAGGACATGATCAATTGTGTAACACACCCTCTCTCTATGAGCCAAAGTATATGTGGTTTTCACTACAGCAGACAGAAGAGCATGTAGTGGGTCAGACCCCATTTGAACACAGAATTTTGAAACCAACTTATGTAAGGGTGGGGCTATAATACCATTTTTATCCATATTGAGTAAAAATCTGCAAAGGTTAGAAGTGTTTCTTAAAATACAAAGAGACTTTGACATTTTGCCTCACTCTGAATCTGAATGAAAACCTGGCTTTTCAAATTCCCTGAGAAAGAAAATTCAAGGAGAACAAGCTTGGGAATGATCAAACCCTTTTGTTCTGAAGACATTTGCTATCCAATATGGAAATCAAAACAGAAACGAACTATTTCAAATGAAAACAAACATTTCTTTCTAAAATCAACAGAATCTTGAGCAGTCAAATCCATCCTTGGTTAAAAAGCATGAAGATCTGAAAGGACTCCTAGGCGCTCTTATAATGGTTCAGTATTGACCATTCTGCTTAATTTTGATGTTCGAGTGAAATGACCCTTTTAAATGGAATGCGCCTGTACTGGAACACTGTTAGAAAACTGTTTCTTTTTCTTCTCTAAATAGGTACAACACATCCCTAAAAAGGAATGACACATCCCACCTGTATCCCTTGGGTGGTCACCCTCCATCTTCCACTTCTATGAGTGGAGTGAAACACTCAGTTCTAGAATGAGATTTTAAAATAGATTGCTTGGAATAGGTCCAAAAAATTACAACTTAAAAATGCTGAGACAGCCTAGAAACTTATTTAAATGGAAACAACCATGGTTTAATCCCACACCAGGTATATGATAGGCGTTAACTGTTTTCTTATAGGTGATTTGGCGTTATCCCAAATGAGTTTCTTACACACATTACCATGATTTTTATCATTTATCTTTGACACTGAACAGCATAAATATAAAATGTGGTGACAGTTAAAACTGAAAGAACTCGGTAAGGGAACACTATATATGTTCTTTGTTGTTCGTATGTGTAAATAAAGTAATGGTTCTATCAGTGAAAAAATAAACACTTTTCTTATTGAAAAATAAGAATTGAAAAGTCCAAGTAGCTTTTAAGAGTGATTATTATGCTCATATAATTTTATGTTAGTTTATGTTTAAAATTAATATATTCCAGTTTGCTGTATATTATCATCTGAGACATACTATATATAGTATGATAAGAATTATCTTTCAATCATTAAGTAATTTATACACTAATCCTATATTAGAGGAACCAAATTATTCTAATAATTGCACTGTAGTGCTTTGACAGTGATTGCTTCTGCTGTTGCAGTAGAAGTTATGTGGAACTACATGAGACCTGAGAAGACAATTGAACACTGGGTTTTGTACATGTTTTCTGCACTTCCGAGAATCTGGAGAAACAGCTGAGGCTGGTGGTCTGTGCATTATTTGAATCAGTTCCCTTTGCATACTGAAAGCTTTATTGAATTTAGGTATTTAGGTATTTAAACCTGAAGAATTGCAATTGTGTGAATTCTAACCACATGTTCTGCATTATACCAGATAATCCACGGCAAAGAAATCTTAACACCCTATCCAGCTGCACTACAGGCTGAGTGAAATTACTCTAACTGTCTATTTTTCAATCAGACAATTGGAGAGAGATTACAGATATGTATTAAATATATCATTATAGTCAATTACACTATTAACTGAAGCAAAACTTTTATGGTATTTCTGTGCAGTAAAAACTTCAGTCTTTTTTTTCCTGCTTCCTTTCTCTCTATTGTTTCTTCCACTGATCATCTTACTTACTATACTTGGAGAAGTATTTATAAATGTGAGTATTAATGTCAGCATTTAATCCTAGCTGGCACAGTCCAAGCAAACAGCTGAGAAGAGTCATTGCTTCCACATGCAGGGTTTTCCCCTAAGTACACATAAATGTCATGAGCTGGTATGTCATGAGTTGGTATGTCATGATGATTGCTTCTACTACATGTGTGGGAATACCTAGTACAGACTAGCCAGCAGTCTATTTATTCTATGTCAAATTCTAAAATCGTTGTAAAACGTACCTTCCTGAAGACCTGCATAAATTTTAGCTCAGACAAGAAGGCAATGTGAGTCATTTATTGAGTCAAAACTATAAGTGCTCAGTCCCTGATCACTGCTGCTGCCTGACAAGCACTGATTTGACTCAGACAGTTCTACTTCTGTTGCAGTAGAGTTGTGTTCAGCTGCTAAAGATAGTGTTTCCTATTGCAAGGTTTTTAAGAACTTTTCGTTGTCAAAAATAATTTGCAAATATACAGTCCTCCAGTCACATTGATATAATTAACAGACCCATACTGTATTTATAATCTACCCAGATCCTCACATACACTAGGGTGTACTTATATATAGTTCATAAATACTAGGAGTTCCTTTAGGAGTTTATATAGGAGCTCATATATAATAAGGTGCACTACTTCAATGTGTTCTAAAGTCTGGTTGCATTAGCATTATTGCAGGTTAGCCTAAATATCCGGTAATCTGAAATTTCCAGGCATTTTCACCTGCTCATTATAATGAAAAAAGACTGTCTTGTAAGAGAAAGTTCTGCTTAGGAAATCAGTGGTGTTGGCATCCCTCTGCTATTCCAGAAGTCTTCTAGCAGTATGGCTGATGAAACTTTTCATCAGATTAAGGCTGAGAGAGTTGGGCTTGTTCAGCCTGGAGAAGAGAAAGCTCCGGGGAGACCTTATAGCACCTTCCAGTACCTGAAGGGGCTACAAGGAAGCTGGGGGGGACTTTTTACAAGGGCCTGCAGTGACAGGACAATAGGGAATGGATTTAAATTGAAAGTGGGGAGGTTTAGATTAGATATCAGGAAGAAGTTCTTCACAGAGGTTAGAAAAGAATTAACTGTCATAAAAGGGGATGCAGAATGATAGTGGGATATGCTCTTGGGAAACCGATGGGTACCAAGAAGTCTAATCAGGAGTCTCGAGGCAGCAAGCATGCCTTGGATTCCAAGCATGGAATCATAGAATCATAGAATGGTCTGGGTTGGAAGGGACCTTAAAGACCATCTAGTTCCACCCCCCCTGCCATGGGCAGGGACCCCTTCCACTAGACCAGGTTGCTCCAAGCCTCATCCAGCCTGGCCTTGAACACTTCCAGGGATGGGGCATCCACAGCTTCTCTGGGCAACCTGTTCCAGTGCCTCACCACCCTCTCTGGGAAGAACTTCTTCCTGATATCTAATCTAAATCTCCGCACTTTCAATTTAAACCCGTTACCCCTTGTCCTGTCACTACAGGCCCTGTAGCATGCTTCATCCCGCCCGACATCTGAGAAGCAAAGGAGAACATTTTGGAGAGCTGAGAAGACGCTTTATATGGCACTTCTCTCTTGGCCTGCCCAGGGCATGTCTGTGTACCTGCTTTGAAAAAAAAAGCATGTTGTTTCATATGTTACCACAGAGTTACACTGAGATAGGCATTTATGTCATTTATTTTCTATGAAATTTTTCCATAGAGTTAGAATGCTTAACAGGCTTCTGTGACTGAAGCAGCATTCCAGTAAGAAAAATCATGCAAAGTGACCATATGGACCATAAGCACCAATAACAGTATTTATCTGCTGTCACCAGTACCCCCTGCTCCCATCCCCAGCAACGCGGTCAGCATAACCAATGCCATTTTTTGAAAGAAGCAGCCATTCTATATGACCGAGCAGGTCATGTACTCATTCCCTTCCCCTCATCATCAGTCCTGGAAGGTCCTGGGCATCAAGGAGACAAACGATCAGATTTCTTCTTCCCCTCCCTCAAGGTTCCTGGGCACCAGGCCAGTTACTCACCTCCACACCAGCCTTTGAAGGTCCCAGGCACCCAATCAGCCCCGCAGTGGTGATGGCCCCAGTGCAGAAGAGGGAAGCCTGACAGTAGAGCACCAGCCTTGAAATCAAAATGTTACAAGTCCCAAGGGGGAATGTGGACCCCAACCACTACTGTGCAGTGAGACCTGAGACCTGCTCTGATAATAAATTCTCCGCTATACTGGCCATAATATTCTCTTAAGAAACTAAAGCTTTAATTGTAACCATCATCACTGTACCAAGGATAAGTGAAAGAACCTGTCTGCGCCCTCAGTGTTGGGTGATACCTGCTCAGTATCTCCCCTGACCTTCTCTGTGTCTGATTGTCTTTGCTACGAGGCTGCATTTTGTCACTGTAATTGACAATCCCTGCTGCACTCTGGTACTGAGATGCTTTCCTTCACCATCTTCATGTCCAATTCTTTTCCTTTCGTTCTATTCCTTCTCTTACTTCAAAAATACATTGAATTGCTGAGCCATTTTTCCACACTCTTTTAAGTTTTCAGTAGTTCTATTAGTCTTCTATCTTATGCTGTTGCCTTTTAAAAACAAAGTAAGACAGTGAGCAGAAATTAAAATCAGTGTTTTTCAGGGTCCGGACACTAAGGTGTTAGTTTGCAACATTAAATTTCCATAGCAATAATGACTTAAGAGAATGTTAGGACAATTTCTGCCCTCCCAGAACCTCTTCTGGGTTGCGTGGTTGTTTCGGTTGGTTAGTTTTCTTCAATATTGGAGGTACATATCTTTTCCCAGGTCTTTCTGTCTACTAAAATAATGCTGTGGAACCACCCATCAGAGAGATTGTCATTAGTAGGGTATAACCTGTCTGCAATATAGGACACATTTGATTACAAATGTGCTGTTCTTCATTTCAAATAAGGAAAACACAAAGATGGCACAGGCCATGGGGTCTACCTTTGAATTAAAAAATAATTAGAGTATGGCATAGAGTCAAGGGTAGTTTTTCTTCTGAAGCTGGTTTAATTCATCATTCTACAGGATTCTTAATGTTGAAAGGTATTTTGCTAATCCATGCAATGAAACAGCCAAGGGAACAAGTATCTCTCCTTGAAGACATGACAAAAAAGTACAAGCAAAAATACAAACACAAAACTAAGAGGACAATGGTTCCCATCTCCCTTCTCCATCTTCTGTTGGCTGATGGGTTTCACGACCAATGACCAATATGCTGATGGGTTTCACGACACAGCTGAGCAACCCTCCTTCCAGGCATGGGTCTATCTTGGCCCTTCATATGAATTGCTATCACATAACAAAATGCTGATATTCTGGGTTTCTGGAATGCATACTCACATATTTAGGAAAGGGAGATGGAGGTAGGCAGTTCCAACAGCCCTAATAAGGCATCTTTTGCACCTAAAATATTATTTTTGTACCTTGTAGCAGGCTTAAAGTTTATGTTAACATGATAGCTGGTAACACAGTTAATTAACAGTAAATGGTACCACCCTTTTCCATGAGTTTAAACAATTTAGGAGTGTAAGCAGTTGTAAGCCAAGCAAACACAGATGGAGATTTGTGTTGATTAAAATAGCCTAAATTTGTTGTCAATAAAAAGTAACACTATAGATTACAGTAATTAACTGAAGTAATTCCTTTCATGATTCAAATAATGCATGTCCCACATAAGCAAATAATAATATCTATGGAATTTGATAAACATAATTTCTAAGGCAATCGTTTTTAGCTTTGCTTTCCAAGAACATGTGATCATGCTGTTGTGTGTGTGAAAATGTCTGACTCCCCCAATAGCTTTTGAACCTAATGGCCAAATGTTGACCCAGTCTTTACCATGACTTGGAAGTAATTACTTCTCCACAAGTTTTAGGAATATTAAGCTAAGGTGAAAAGACTCACAAAGGCCCCCTCTCCTCCTAACCCCCCCTGAGAGAAAGGGCTCAAGTCTGCATGTGGCTTTCAAATAGTCCACAAGTGGTCCAGATATAGCTACATCTTATGCTTTCTCCTCCTCAGGCAGTATATACATGAGAAAAGAGTTAGTGATGATGTGAGAAGATGCAGGAGGCACGGATGCATAGAAATGTGCAACACAGATTCATACGAAAACGCTGCTTATGGAATTGCTTGGTTGATTTTAACTTTCTTGCCAGCACCCTACTTTCACCACAGCACTGCACAGCAATTAATCTGAGACTTTACTTCTCCTCTATCACAGTACTTGCAGTACTATATGCAGTATTTTCTATACCTGGTAGTTCAGATTTGCTTTAATTTCTTCCTAGACTGACACAATCCATGATCTTAGCTTAGGTGAAGAGGTATGGTCAAGGTCTAAATAGAACAGTGCATTTTCTAGCTATGCTGATATCAAAACTGTGGGATAAAAAAGGCACAACATAGCCAAACCTTGGCATTCAGACAAGACAGTGATGTCAGGTGTTCATGTTGTCCAGGTATTCTATTCCCTGGGAAACAGAGGTGATACCAGTAAGTGGATTGGCTGGGTGAGACAGTAAAGTGGTTGGAAGGGTGAGAAAGCAGAGCAGGAAGACAAATGCAGAATTGCTTGAAAGTTTGGCACAAATGTAACTAAGCAAATTTATGTCAATGCAAATTACTGTTCATTCCCACAAGAATAAATTCTCCAGAGGAAGTTTGAGTTACAGAAATGTGAGTTAACTTAGGTTGTAGATTGGAACAGTATCACGTGCACTGCTGTAAATGTCTCACTTATACAAGCCCATAACTTTTTCAATTAGCATCTGATTTAACTTGAGGCATGGAATTGCCAGACATTCAAAGGCGAGATGATTAAGGGTGGGACGTAACCCTAGGACATGACCTGTCAGTCCACAATTCCCCTACTCATACACAAAAACTCAAGCACCAATGTTAAGAAGCATCCTTTGCCAGTGAAAATGACACTGTTTTCTTGTGCAGGCATAACATGAGCTAATATGTTGCTAGAGATCTCTTCCTACAGGAAACACCAGATTTTAAATGAGGGCGCAGTAGGCTCAAAATCCTACGTAGCTAAGCACCGGTGAAGACCCACTCCCACTGCCAGCTCCAATTCCATCAGAAAGGTAATTTTAATCTTGTCTGAAATCTGCCAGTCTCACCTCATTCCTTTTGGAATTGCTGACCATCACCTTCCATGAATTTAGCGGCAGCCAGAACCCTTTGTTCCCTACAGAGAAAACAGCTTCTGATTCACTGCAGTTCTGTTGAAAATAGGCTGGAGCTTGTCTCCCAAGCCCCAGAGGAAAACGTCCCATCCCTCACGTTCCGTGTCAGAGAGATGGGGAGCATCCGCTGCAAGCCTCGCTGACCCTCCACCAACCACAAAATGCAGAGCTGCCTTTAGCTCACAGCACTCCTTCAGCTGCAAGCTGCTCTTCTCATAAAGCGAAGCCTCTCAGAAAAACAAATGGACTATGTCAAGGTCATCTGCTTCCTCTGCTTTCTGAAGTACTATTACACTGCTTGCTTTCTTAGCCTTGCTGACGGTGGAAGGCTCCGTTACCTCACCTCCACGCTCCCCTGGTACAGGGAGTGGATGTGCTTATTCCCTGTGTACACCAACACAGCTCCTTGTTTCAAAAATGCTTTCTAACCATGTACTCTGCAATTTAACATTAGTTAGAACAGAATACCAGTATGTAGCCTTCCCTAATTTTCTATTGGCTGCACTAGACCCTGCTCCTGTTACAAATTCTATGCATATACTGCTGCTTATATGGAAAATTTTCAGAATAGAGCCAAAGCTTTCTGTATTCATATTATATACTTTGTGACTGACATACTTCTCTAAACAGTTGTGCCTTTCATGGTTCTAGACATATACAAATAGAAAAATCAATGTGTAATTGCTGATTATGAGGAAATGGATATCCTTGCAACTGACACTATATCAATGAAGGTTGCAAAGATACTCACGGGAGCTGCAAAAGCTGTAAATGAACTAATGATATACCAGCACAGCCTGGTAAATCACAGATTAATTATAAACAGTGTGCGTAAGTTACCATTTAAATATCAAGTGTAATTAATATTACTGATAACTGCACAATGATAATCATCCTCATGTATATCTGCCATACATCACATGCAATGCTTGAACCTCCCACCTTCCTAATCATCCAGAATGTCACGTTGAAGCACATTTAAGACTTCTACTCCCTTTAAACTCATTAGGCTGATTACAGCAGGGATTCCACCATCACCATTAGATCCTCGGGTATCTCTGTCTTAAACAGAACAGCAGGATGACACCTAGTAATCTATTAACACCTCTCAGCATTTGATCCACAATTAGTTAAAATCAAGTAATCACTGCGTGATTACACCTAGGTTACTCTGGAACGAGTCATACCACATCTTAAATCTACAGACGAATTATGACCTTATTCCTAGTAGTTTCTTACTGTGGAACTAATTTCAAAGTCAACAACCGAACACAACTAGCTTAAACAGATTAGTTTCATACAATAAATATTATCACAAAACATAAACAGAAAGAGTAGTAAGTAGGATATTTGATTAATATACATTTAAATGGAAATGTTGTAAGGTCAAGTTTAGGAGCCTGGGCAATTGCATAATATAAACCACAGCACTTTGCCTGTTAATTCCTGCAATTAGATTAATACACTGAGTCTTGATTAAATCCTTGTATTCTGTAACAAAATTAGCTAAGAATTGGTTTTAGCATACTGGATTTTAACATATTGATTCTCCTTTCTTATTGACAAACATTTCTTAACTGAAAAAGTCATCCTGGGACTGAGGATATGTACGAACTAACCTCTAAGTAGAACAACAGGACAACTAAACTAGCCCAGTGGAATACCTCAAGGAACTTGGTGCATGGGAGTATACACATAAGGAAATAGAAACCTTCATATACAGAATGGATGCATTAGATGTGTAAATATGACCTCAGACAGTTACCAATTTTGCAAATATATTTCATATGCCTCCCATGTAAATAATGGTTTCTGTACAGTCAGTAAACGTATACACAACTTTTCTTGGGAGCTGGTGAGCAGCCACTGTAAAACACCACTGGCCTTATGTAGATCCGATGTCCATGAAATCAGATAGAGCTACATCTTAGCTAAACTCACATCTTAGCAGTTACTTCCTTTCCCAATTTTTCAGTTTTAAATTACACTGTTCATGAAGATGCTAATTTAAAAATATAGGTCAAAAAGAGTTGATAAGTATTTTCAGTAACTGGAAGCTTAAGTAGAATTTTAAACTTAAAAATTAAATTTTTTCTATTGCTATTATGACCTCCACTACACAAATATACTGTGAAAAGACAAATATATAGCTATTTGTTACCTATATTACAGCTACATGTGGAAATAATCTATTTAGATTTTACTTTCAACTAGTTCTATTCACAGAATCATAGAATAGTTTGAGTTGGTCTCCACTCAGACATCGAGCCATTGACCACAACTCTCTGAGTGTGACCAGCAAGCTAGCTCTTTATCCACGGAGTGATCCATCCATCAGATCCACATCTCTCCAATTTAAAGACAAGGATGTTATGTGGGACAGTGTCAAATACTTGGCACATGTCCCATAATACCAATTTCTACTATCAATGCACAATATAAGTAATTCTTAGTAATATATGCATTACAGTATTTTGTTGATTTTTATAGTTACGCATATGATTTAAATTACAGGAACTCCCATTAGCTATGTCTGACAGAAATATCCTTTACTTAAATACAAGATACAGGTGCCTTATATTGTCATTGAAACTAATCATCACAAACTGGGAAATTATTTTATTGAAACTAATGAGAATGATAAATTCCTCAACAGTGTGATTAACTGTTTGTTTAAAAGTGTCAGGGTAAAGAGCATGAAAAATTGCCTGACTTGAAATGCAAGGCACTGCTCCGTGCAATGGCTGGGATTGCCCTGCACAGGTTACATCATGGGTCTCAGTGGAAGTTCTGTAGGTATTCATGTTTTCTTGTTTGTTCACTCTGATCAGACTTTTTTCCTTTTCCTAGCTCCTCTAAAAGCACCTATACAAACATGCAAAGAATTCCTAAACAGCTGCAAAAATACAGAGATGTTTGTCAACGTGTAAATATTTGTGCATCAACAGAGATATGCTGCAGAAACCTAAGGTCATTGATTACTGAGAACTCTTATGGAACATAAGACATATATGAAAAATCACATACGGAAGAACCATAAGCAGTTTTTTAAAGCAAATAAAATAAATATTCTTAGGTGGTTGGGGTTTTTTATTATTATTATTATTTGTTTGGTTTGGGTTTTTTAATTATGATTTGACTCTTGCGAGACTTCCTGTGGAAAAAATATGCCATTTGCTTGGCTGGTCTATTTTCTGGGCCCCACATCCCTTGCAGTTGCTGCTCTGTTTCACATAGAACACTACAGCTGCCACGCAGTATTACATGAAAAGTACTTGGCCCCTGTGTGCAAAGACAATATGCCACCACCTCTGGGACTGAAACTTACTTCTTTCTCACTTTTTCATCTGTAAAACACTTAAAATTTATAGATGGCTATTATCTAATAGCCTTCTCGGGAATACCAGATACATGAACTGCGATTTGGGTTCCACTTACTGATCACTTTCAACCAGTCTCTAGATTAGTTCTTGCATTTTCAGGTTTGTGTGTATATTAAAACATAACACTGACAATTCCAGGTTAGAACTGACCCGGGGCTGTATAAGACCATACTGCACAGTACAGAATCACAGAATGATTAGTTTTGGAAGGGACCTTAAAGA
>NW_010270500.1:0-18748 GCF_000690775.1 Eurypyga helias
CGGCGTTGGCTGATCTCCCCGCCCCGCCACCGGCTGCTTGCGCACGTGCTGCCCTGGGCAGGCCTGGGGCTTCACCATGTCGAACCCGTGGTCTCCGGGCCGTAGGAGTTTCAAACGGGTCTGCTCGAACAGGGCAGTTCTGCGATTGGTACGTCAGAGTGCGGCGCTGAGGTTGGTGTGCACGTGCGGAGCTGGTGGTGCAGGAATCCTCCTTTCTCGGGTTAGGGAGCAGCGTTACGGCGCCCTTGGGGTTTGCTTCGTTCGCTGTCAGCAGCCCTCCGTGTGCAGGAGTAGTGTTTTGAAAAACTCACGTTTCCTTTCCTTAGTGCTGTTGTGTTTGAGATGTAAACACAGCAAGTTTTGTATGTTCCTTAAAGTTTCTTGTGACATTCATGAGTTATGAAAATTAGGGTGGGTTGGTTTGTTTGATTTATAAGACTCTTTTAAAATTATTCAGAATTCTAGTTCAACCCTGTTCCACCATAAGCCCCCTTAACGGTTTACTGGATTTAGTTTTAGTGGGTTACTGGATTTAGTAGCTTAGAATATTTGCCTATCATCTTCCTACATTTATTTCAAACTTGTATGCAGAAACTAAACTCACATGGATATCTACGTATTTTCCTGTCTTTGTTGAGAAATGCTGTAATATGAGGTCAAATCTATTGCTGTATTCAGGCTCCTTATGAAAAATTGGTTACTACTTGTTTAAGTATGAGCATGTGGTTTTGAGTATGTAGTTATTAGCTTCCGACATGGGTCTAATTCTCCTGTATATTGTTTAGCATGAGTACTTTATTTTCTAGTATTTTATCCAGAAATATCTGTTCATTGCCCAGTTTCAGCCAAGGAGCTAGATATCTTGACTTAGCTTTACCGCTAGTCAAAATCAGTAAGACTACGCATTTAGTTTGCTCATTGGTCCCACTGAAATGCATACTAGAGTAAGTAAGGGCTCCCCTGCAATCACTTTATGTAGGCAGGTCCCAGGATGGACAGTTCCCTGGGAAAATATTCAGTACTAGTAGGAAGGGCATTGAGGGCAGAAGTTGATAGTTTAGGCTCTGAACTGTATTTTATGCAACGGCAGCTTCAGACTAGCCCTGTGTCAAGCTTGCTTAAAGCTTAATTTCACTGTAGGCTTTGAAAGGAAGAATTTTGTCTGTTTTTTCCCCACACCTCCCTCTGAATCCATGAAGATGATCAGAGGGCTGGAGCACCTCTCCTATGATGAAAGGCTGAGAAAGTTGGGCTTGTTCAGCCTAGAGAAGAGAAGCCCCTGGGGAGACCATATTGCAGCCTTCCAGTACCTGAAGGGGCCTACAAGGAAGCTGGGGGGGAGTTTTTACGAGGGCCTGTAGTGACAGAACAAGGGGTAATGGGTTTAAATTGAAAGGGGGGAGGTTTAGATTAGATACCAGGAAGAAGTTCTTCCAGGAGAGGGTGGTGAGGCACTGGGGCAGGTTGCCCAGAGAAGCTGTGGTCGCCTCATCCCTGGAAGTGTTCAAGGCCAGGCTGGATGAGGCTTTGAGCAACCTGGTCTAGTGGAAGGTGTCCCTGCCCATGGCAGGCGGGTTGGAACTAGATGGTCTTTAAGGTCCCTTCCAACCCAAACCATTCTGTGAGTCTATGAATCGTCTGTACCTCCTGTACTTTTGGCTGTGGAGTTTCTTTCCCTTTGAGGGATTCCACTGCTTCTCATTTATGTCTGTCCTACAGAATTCTAAGTTACAACTCTGAAATACAGCGTTCTTGTTGATCACTGTCTGGCAAAAGGCAAGATACAGTACAAGGCAAATGCTTCATGTCTAGTTTTGGGTGATGGCACAGGGACAGGAGAGTGTAAAACCAAACCTGTTTTCAACAGTGAGATTTCTTAGTGCACATGTCTGTGTCCAAACCTTTTGCAAGTTCTGCAGCTGCTGCACAGTGAAATTTCAGTGTAAGCATTTGATTTTGAAATACTTACTGCTGACTAGCTTACTTCATCTTGCAGAGACTGAAAATACTGCTGAGAAAACAACAAAATGAGTAGCCGTCGAAAACGTGCCCCTCCATCAAAACTAGATGAGGAGAAGAAAAAGCAGCTCTGCTGGAATATGCATGAAGACCAGAGAAATGAGATAATAACAATAGATGATGAAATGACTAATGAGGACCACGTTCCAGCTCCCAGCACTTCTTCTGCATCCTTCATTGTTATAAATGATGATACCACTGACGAAGATCTCCTTCAAAAAGAAGATTCTTATTCCATTTTGACTCCTGCGTCAGTACAGCTAAATATCACAGTCTTGCCATACCGTGGGGATGGGTCCTGGAAAGCTTTGTTGGGAGAATTTGCTCTTCATCTTTCTTCTGAACAAATTCTAACTGATGAATTCCAGGAAAGGAGCTTTACTTTAATGAGAGGAGACTCAGATGATCAGCTGCAGGTCTGTGTTCATGAAAGAGGTGAAGAAGAGTATGGTAATGAAACGAAAGAATACCTGGGTGCTTATGAACAACGAGTTCTGGTGAAACCAAATTTAGGTGGTGAAATACTGGAAGGCTTGAGATGGTTGCAGAAGAAAAAGATAATTGGACTTTATCAAAGACCTGGAGAGGCTCAAACTTTAAAGGTATGCATTTATGTATTTGTTGTGCATTTTAGAAGTTGCTGTCTTCTGTTTGAAATCTGAAATAAATACCTCTGAACAATGAAGTCTGGCAGCAACCATATATTCTTACAATGTGATGAAAATACGTAGTTTCTACATGCTTATATAAATGTTTTCAATAAGTTTATTCCTAAAAATTTTTTTGCTGTTGCACTTAGTAATGTGTTACTGGAAGCAATCACAGCAGCTTTTCGGTGCAATGCAATGTATCCTCGATATGGTGATTTTAGCAGATTTATTATATCTGTCTACATCTGCTAATTTTCAAAGTGCTGTTGACATTTTCCTACACTTCTGTTTATAATCTTGCCATTCTAGCAGTTAATTACACGATTAACTGTATAACCATCTCACAGGTTGGAATTTACCTTCTGGAAGCTGGGCTAAGTAAACCGGAGTTTCTCAGTGATGGAGGTGGTAGACCCAAAAAAGCTAATCAACTGATTCAAAAACTCATGGAAAAGTTCTACAGTTTTATAATTCCAGGTAATGAGTTTCAGTTGAATGTCAATAAATAATTCTTGTTAAACTGTGACCCTTTTTTTTAGTAGTTTTAAACGTAAGGGAAAATTTTAAGTTATTCCTACCATCTAGAGCAACTTTATTTTCAAGGCAATATTATTAGGTAATTATCTCTATATTATTATCTAACCTTTAATGATATGTTAATTAGTTTATGGTCAAATCACAGGTGATGTTCTCCCTATGGATAAGGCACTGAGGCACGTAGAAGTTTGAGTCCATAACTTTTTCGTAATAAATACAGTTTCACTGATCTGTGTGAGTTGTTTGAACAGACTTACAGTAGTTCGAGTTACACAGGAACTGTTTAAAAGTACCAGGAATTAGTTTTGTGAAACATTTGTTCCTAGTTTGGTGCCTAACACACAACTGTGGCAACAGAATTTGTTCGGTTTATATTGTAAAGCAGTTACAATATAAACTACTACAAAACGCACCTTTATGACAGTTTTAAGAATACACCATTGCAAATGTACAAATGTGGGCCTTGTCGTCATTTTGGAACTGTGAGTAGGTTTTCTGGATTATACTCAGCAGTGCTAAACATTTTTAGGGTGATCAATGACCACTTTATGGTGTGGTGGCTTCGGAAACTCTTAAAAAATCAAACCCAAACAACGTTGGTGTCTTGTTCCTGAGTGTAGGATGGATTCAAAATGGTAGACTGACTCAGTAACATTGACTGTGGTACACTGTGTTTCAGTGTTTTCTGCAGAAGCAATAGAAGACTAGCACATCACATATAACTGTACTTAATTTCAAAAGGCAGACTTGTATAAAAAATTAGGCAACTTGCTGAAGAGAAGCTAAAAGGAAAGGCTAACAGAATAAAATGTGTACTCCTGTGCCTGCTGCAAAGAACAAAAATATACTTCAGAAAAGGCTTGAGATACACCGAAAGAAGGTCCACCATAACTAAGCATATGGGGAAGGGAAGAGTAAGTTATCCTTCAAAAAGTGAAGTAATCTGACAAAGCAAACTTCTCATTTTAGGATTAAAAGCAGTTTACTTCACATGTTTACTGAAAAGTAATGAAGAAAACTCTAAACCAGATGATAGTTTAGAAAGCCGACATTGATTTACTGTGGTGATGGGTGCCTGGGTGATACCTCCTCCTAGCATGCACACCAAACGGGGTTTTTTGTGTTATATTTATACACAAAACTTTCAGGCTTAGCAATTTCTCAGTCTACCCCCTTTACAATGATTGGTTATACAACTGTAATACTGCTGGCAGGTTGCTTCCACGATTACGCAAGCTCAGGGGAAGGGTCTTCACCTGGGCAGGGGTCTCTTTGACCTATGGGTGTGATTTTTAGTATTATAATAATGCTTCAATGAGCAACATTCAGAAAAAGGTTAATTATTTCAGCATCCACTAATCTACAAAACCACTTCTCAGTTTACAAGGATACTGCTGAGGTACTAATGTGCATGTACCCTCCTGCTTTTGATAACGAGAGATTGGCCCCTTGCTTATCAAACCTTTCTCAGCGATGTGTGCAGAGAAAACGCACTGAGAAACAGGGTATCATCAAAACAGGTTAACATAGTGAGAGACAGTGTCATGACTGCAGCTTAACACCTAAACCATCATCAAAGAGCAGCACTGTAACATCTAAAAACATTGTCAAAAAAAGAGCATTGTCCGAAACAGCTGAACATAGTGAAAACCAGAATAAAGCTTATCCTAACAATACAGTGCAAACCAGAATATTATCAAAACCGGCACATAGCGCAAAACAGAATGCTCTCTAAATAACTTACCACAGAAAGGCATCTCGACTGCTGTATTATTCTAAAAGTTAGCCTTTGACACTTTGTCTTGTCAGCCTAACACAAAGAACAAGAACATTGGGCTTCTAACAATATTAGAAAAAAATGATGGCCTCTTTGCTAGCTGTTGGAACTAGGGCTATAGTTCGGTAGGTGCATGTATAGCTCAGTAAGTACATTAAGTTAGTGTTCGCTGTTAGTCAAACCAAATCAAAGGTAAAGAATTATCCTGAAACTATTAGAGAATGAAACAGTATCATTACCAACTGGAGCGAGTCCAGAGGAGGCCACGAAGATGCTCAGAGGGCTGGAGCACCTCTGCTATGGGGACAGGCTGAGAGAGTTGGGCTTGTTCAGCCTGGAGAAGAGAAGGCTCCGGGGAGACCTTATTGCAGCCTTCCAGTACCTGAAGGGGCTACAAGGAAGCTGGGGGGGACTTTTTACAAGGGCCTGTAGTGACAGGACAAGGGGTAATGGGTTTAAATTGAAAGTGGGGAGGTTTAGATTAGATATCAGGAAGAAGTTCTTCACAGAGAGGGTGGTGAGGCAGTGGAACAGGTTGCCCAGACAAGCTGTGGATGTCCCATCCCTGGCTGTCTTCAAGGCCAGGCTGGATGAGGCTTTGAGCAACCTGGTCTAGTGGAAGGTGTCCCTGCCCATGGCAGTGGGGTTGGAACTAGATGATCTTTATGGTCCCTTTCCAACCCAAACCATTCTTTAATTCTATGATTAAACAGCTATGTAAGTCCATAGTGGTGTGCATTATGCTATGCTCCAAATTCAGAAATAAATCATGTCACAGAAGTGGAAAAGGTTTAGGAGGGAACACCCCAGGCAGTTACATATTGTGAAACCAGTTGCATTTTCCAGCACTTTTCAAGCTGTTTACTTTTTGATGTAGCGTAAATTAATATAGCCTTGGTTCTACACGGATAAAAGCATTCTTCTTAAGTATAAATTGATTTCCATTTCTAACAACATATTCTATGTCTGAATTTCACCTGTTTTTAAACAGAAGGAATTGAAATTAAGTTTTGCAAAACTGCAGGCGTGTATGTTAACATTTGTCAATCTCTCTCTAAAATTATACAACAAGGTTCCAAGATGAGGCTTCTTGTTCTCCCTATTGATGAGAAAATTTTTGTGTTGATAGAGCTGTGCACAAGGACTCACACAAATAATGGACAAGACCTCTCTATCCCTATGTTTCATTTTTATATATTTGCTTTCCTCAATTTACTTATCCTGTTAATGTCCTCCTAGATGGTTTTGAGACTTTGGATTTCCATCTCAAGTTATGGCAAGCATAGGATAGATGCACTAATGAATCTGAAGAGTGTCAAAATATTTAATATGCAGAAACTTCATGAGTTTTGAACATTAATTGTAGTGCTAATTACTCTTTGAGAAATTTGTTTAGAGATTTCTTTTGTTAGCTTTAATAAATACAATATGCAAGCTGCTATAAAACCAGGTATCTGCTGTGTAATATTACTTGTTGCTTGTCATTGCTTCAGTGAACACACAGTCATAGATCACTTACAGATCCAGCTAGCTGCTTTCGTAATATGAAAGAAAGCCATAGTCTTTAAATTTTTCTAAAAAGACTAAAATGTCTCTTTGTTACTTGTTCTAGTGACTGGTAAATGTTTCAGAGTTAGTTTTCCCATAGTGTCATGGAACTATACTATGATATGCTGTAGCATATACCATTTTCCTTCAGTTTTCTTAAGAATAAAATCTTTGTGCAAAGGCGAGTGTTTTTTGGTCTCTGTAGCAGTTTTTAGTACTAAATGTGAGGCAGTAAGTTTTCCATTGATCTAGAATAAAGGAGGGAAAGGTTACATTTTCACTGATGTAGATGTTCTTATACAACAGTCTGGAAACTGCCTGGCAGGTGAAGCAGAAAGATCATACTGCAGATGCAGTAGCAGAACTTCAGTCATTGAAGGAATTAAGTAGAATACTTGATTATGAAACATATGAGAGAAACTGAATTTTTAGACAGTACAATACCATCTGTTTCTCAGAGGTAAAAAGTACTTAAGGTGAAAGCTATGTAATTGAATTACATTTTGAAATGGCTGAAAGCATAATTAAATATTCACTGTTTAATATAATAATACAGTAACAGAGGTGAACTTCCTTAGCATCCTTTTAAATATCCCTGTGGTACATAGAACCATTTAATCAGGCAAAATAAAGTCTTTGAGAGTGAACAAAACAAGAAAGGTATGGGCAAAACATATCCAGTTGTATCAAAAAAAAATTTTAAAGTATATGGTGGTCTTTGCTCTACTGTAAAATTCTGGATAGACTTAGTTTATAGAGAAATCAATTTATTATGGTCTGAAATGTGAGATTTGCAAACTTATTTAAGCAAATATGATGGTAGGTGCCATTATAGATTAACTTCATTGATCAAAGTTATACTCTGCAATCACTCTAATTTTTCTTCTTTCTGTGAAGTGAGGAGTATGTGAGAGGATCCTTTGGAATGATCTTTTTGTATTATATAGGGATGCATGCTTTGCTTGGTGCTTTTTGTTTGGCTGGAACATTAGTAACCCCACATTTTCACTCTGGTTGCCTTCTTTACATTACAGTCTGGATATGTACAGTTTTCATGAGTTTATAGAACCTTAATGTCTTTTGGAATACTCTCTTTCCTTGTGAAGTGCTGAACTTGTTCCATTGACTTAAAAGCATTACAGGAGGTCACCTCGGGCCGCCCTACATAGGCACGTCATTTACTGCTGATTGTTTTGGAAACTAGTCTTCACGTTCACCATCCATTTGAATGGAAGAAAGATTTTACTTTACATGAAAGAGTCCTAATAGCAGCCCCCAAACCTTAGTTTAAGATTAAACTCTGGTGTTTGTGTCAGGTAAATCTCTGCTTTGTTAGCCCAAGGCACCTTAATTATAATTTGATTGAATTGTGCTTGCCATTAGCTGTTTTCTCTTTTAAAAAGTATAATATACTGATAAATATGCCTTAAGGCCACTTTGTGCTGAAAACTTTGAGAAAAATTCTGCAAGGTGGCTTCATTTCCAGTACTAGCAAGGGTTAGTCTCTCTTTGAACTGTGGACTTGTACAGCTGTTTTCTTGGTACCAATGTTTTTAACTTGAGACCTAAAATCCTGTTAAAACTTGTACTTTTTGTCCTTTGTTCCCTTATCTTATGTTAGTTTGCCAAAATACTGACCCTTGAGTTTTTCATTAATATTTGTTTTACAGTGCTTAAATTTTGTGTATGCCCATATATCTAAGTTATGAGAAAAAAGTCTAAGCAGAGGGCCGCCTTCTGTGAAGGTAGAAAAGAAAGGTAGACCTTCTGTCCTAGGGGCTGCATACTTCTCTGGAGGTGGGACTTTAATTTCTAAAGTAAATCTTGTTTAAATTTTTGCAGTGGTGCCAGAATTTTATGTTGTCCTACTGCTACAGTTTTCTTATCCAGATGCATAATTCAAAATTAACGTGGAAGCTCACTGAAGAGAATCTCCTGGTGTTTTTAAAATAAGCTATTTCATCAAGAAAGGCTTTATTTCATGAAAAAGGTAGAAATCTTTGACAACCCACTGTGTTCTTCCCCTTCCTAGAAGATCGTCGACCCATGTTAACATTTAAATCCGAAATGTGAGTTATTTGTGGTTCTGTGTCAGTTGGAAATGTTTAGTGAAAGCTCTTTATTTAATAAGATCTGGCCATTCTATCCCAAAACTCTAAAGGAAGAATTTGGTGATTATGAATACTGCTGTGATCACCACAGCATGTTAAACTTAACTTTCAGGAAGGTAGTGCTCAATTTTTCTTGCTGCTGCTGCCTGTCAGGTGCAGTCATGACATAAGTTTAAATGACCTTTTGCTGGGCTTGCTCGCATGTGTCCACTAAATATGTTGCAGCAAAATCTACTGAAATGTTGACCAAAGTTGGTTGATAATGTGTGTCTTGAATTACTTTGTGTATGCAGATGAGCTGGAGGAAGATGAGGAAGAATCTGACATGGAGCTAGAGCGACAAAATACTGAAGAGCTTTATGACTTTGTAAGGCATACCCATCAGCGGGATATCCAGTCGCTGAGAGAGGATGTACAGCATCCTGCATTAATTCCTGTTCTGAGGCCGTACCAAAGTGAGGCTGTGAACTGGATGCTTCATCGAGAGAACCTGACAAGCACTCCAACCAGTGGCAAGTATATGGGTCTGGAAACTTGCACAGTTGAGGCAAATGGCATTGTATTGTTAGCAGTAATGTTTTCTTGCTTTTTGATTAGAAGCTTTGCTAATCATTTAGTTACTATTTTTACGAAAGCTGCTGTTTAGTTGATCATTTAGTGTACTACCCAAACTTTGCTGAACAGCAGTTGATCGATCTTGTTGGTCATGAAGCACTGTGGAGGTAGCTGTCTGTTTTTCTGTCTTACTTTGCCACAGTAAGGCTGAACAATTCTAAGCAGAGTGCTGCTTATAGAGAAACCCCATAATAGTAACATCAGCTCTTTCTCCGTAGAAAATGCACTGCACTTCTTATGGCGGGAGGTCATCACTTTGGATGGCGTGAAGATCTACTATAATCCGTTTACTGGCTGGTATGTTTTTACAATTATCTCTTTCTAAGAACACCTCAAGGTCATACTTTGTGAAAACCTTACTGGCAGCTTTTACCTGGAGGATATAAAATAATCCATAACACTGGTTTTTCAGTTAGCAACTAAAGACTTAGAACAGTGATATTTTGAATTCAGGGAAAAAAAGACAAACCAGCATATATTGCACCGGTTAATATGTACATCTCAAGTTGAAGATACAGTTCAAGTTGTGTGTGGTCTTTTAATTTTAATGCAAACTTGTGGTTTAAAGATTAACAGTTTTTCGAATTAGAGCATTGGAGGCCTCATTCCTTCTGGTCCACTGTTTTTAAAATTTGAAGTAATGTGGCAATGTGAGGCTTTTATTAATGCTGGGTATTGCATTACCAATTCTGTTGCACTTTTTTCTAATTTGGTTAGAATAGAACATTTTGATTGCTAGTTTGCTTTTTGACTTTCAGATATTTAATACATGTGAATATAATTATCTCAATTTTTTTTTTGAACACTAATGTTGTGATATGTTAAAGTTAGCAAGATAAAGCCTGTTGGGAGGGGAAAATACCCAAGAACTTCAGGCATATATATTTGTCTTGATCAGGTTTGTACGCTCAGAAACCTTGCTAGCCTTTGTCAATCTCAGCTTATCTAATAAAAGATACTGCCTCATCTTGCAAGGTTTGCCTTGCTGAAGCCTTGCTGTGTGTCTCCCTGAACACATGCTTCTCTGTCACACCATTCTGTAGTTACCGACTTTGATTTGGAAATGTACTTGAATTTTAGTATTATCCGTGAATATCCGATTGCTGGACCCCAGTGGCCTGGAGGTATTTTGGCAGATGAGATGGGTCTTGGAAAAACAGTAGAAGTGTTGGCTCTTATTCTGAATCATACCCGACCAGACATTAAGCAAGATGATCTGACGTTACCTGAGGTAAGAAAACCAGGATGCAATTTAGTACAAAGAAAATACTTTTCAGAATTAATGGAGATGCACTTCTCTTGAGCTATGTTTTCTGTGTTTTAGATGTCCAGATTTAAAGAGGGTTTAAAGTACAGTGAGAGTTTTTGCTTCATAGAGTGTGATACTTGGTGGCATAAATAATGGAATGGCATGCATGAGAAGCAATTGATAGCAATTGCCATTGTTGAAAGGTGTTAGCAGGGAGCTGTGCTGTTAGTAAGCTGTTGGTAGTTTACATGTACTTCAGGAATATATAAATATGTAATTTGTGTGTTGGAAATCACTCTCCTAGTCACTTAATTGTTTTGATGAGTATCAAATATCCATTAGGTACACATTCTGCGCTAAAATAGGGACAATTTAACCTCAGAGAATAAAGATTTCTGCTCCCCCTCTATTTCATATAATAAATGGGCTTATTTAGCAACAGTTTTTGATCTTTTCACTTTCCACGTCATGTATCCTGTGAAAACTTAGCACATTCACTAAAACCAAAAATTTTCTCTGAAGAGAGAGAATCTTTATCCTTAAGAAAACTCCTACCACTACTGTGGGTTCCATCCTTTAGAATTCATGGCAGCCAATTCCATTGATCTCCTGCCTGCTTGTAATTTTATCAGTTAAAAAGACCTAATTCTCAAAGATGATTCTGAAATATATCAGTGGGTCAGCACCAAGGAGTGTGAAGAGGGAAGCATTAGCACTAAAGCATCTGGACATCAACTGGTGACAATAGTGAGAGACCCTAACTTTAGGAGAGCTGGGGTTATGAAACTCTTCCCTGATACGAGTTGCTGGTACAACCATCTTAGATAACACTTTGAGATCTTTATGAGAAGAATTACATGACACTGCCTGTGATTAGAAGGCACTGTTCCATTCATCCAGAAGGCCCCTTGTCATCTGCATTTTTTTCTTGTCTTCAAATATAAAATGTCTTTGTATGATGTCTTGAAAAAAGACCCAAAACAAAACCAAACAGAAGTGCTTTATTCCAAAAGAGACTTTCTGGACAACTCCTGGATTGTGTGAGCCAGTGTCAGAGTTACTCCAAGTATTTTGACTCACGGTAGGGCTCAAAGTGGCTGGAGTTTCATTGCAGCTACTACTTAAGAACTCTGTGAAGCAACCAATTGGTCAAGGCAGAGTCAGGTGTCAATGAATACAGCTATTAAACAGTCACAGAAATATTGACACTGCATTTATTCCATCGTTGAGATTTTTTATATCCCAGTTCTTGATTATACCCCTTGAATTAAATCACTCCTCCTGAATCACTATTATTAGAGTAATTTTGGGGGAGGCAGTCCCTAAAAGGAGAAACTTGTTATACAACTAACTAGGGCTTTTCAGTCTATATTGCTTACCTCCTTCTGTGTTTCTAGCTATATATTAAATATATATTTTTTTTCCTCCCCCCCCATCAGTAACCTCGATCACTTACTGGAATCCATAGCTGTAACTTAATTCTGAAGTAGCAGGCAAGTGGCTGGCAAGGCTGTTCCCCTTGTTCTCAGTGTAGGGTGCTGACACTGTTTGCCAAGAAACTGAACCAAATGGGGTATCACTGTACACTAAAAATGAGCTGTTTGAGCAAATGAGTGAGATTGGAGCACACATCTGTAGCAGCTTGTGCTTATTTTCAAATGTGAAAAGATTAAGTTCAGAATTACTGTAATGAGACATGAGCTAATAACTATTTAACCTTGTGTGCATTAGGGTAAGCTTGTGAACTTCTTTGTTCCACCTCAACCTTCAGAAGAAAATAAAAAGAAAAAACCAAAGGAAATGGAGCTTAAATTGAAGGAAAAAATACAGTATCCCAGTAAGTATTTCTGACTTCATAATAAATTTTGCTTTTGGCATAAATCTTATATTGGCCGCTGACTAAGAGTTCAAGGCTACTCCTCCCTTCTGCAAAATTAAATGATTCTATTGCTGAGAACTGTGATGTAGGATTGCATGCTACAAACAAGTGATCCACACTGAAGTTACCAACTCAGATCTCTGTGCTGCTGAGCTGCATGTAGCTAAAGGTTGTTGTAAGAGCTTTTTGCACCTAACTGAAATATGTCTTCTAACTAGCTTCGGTAAGAAAAATTAGTGTCACTTCTGTTGCTACTCAGTGTTGCCTTAGTCCCTGAAAAACAGGGATTTGTAGGGCTACCTCAAGTAAAACACTGACATAACTCCTGCCTGTCTTTTTTGGTTTTTAGATGCTTAGAGTTCCCTTAAGATGCATTCTCCGAGGTAAATTTCATTCTGTATGACCTGTTATATTTTTTGCTTTAATTCTGCATATAGGCTTACGAGTGATGATATTAGCAGCTGTGAAAGAAATGAATGTGAAGAAAGGAGCATCCATCATTGCAATATTTAAATACATCAGTGCTATATATAGGTATGACATACAGAGAAATAGGCGGCTTCTCAAAAGAACCCTAGAAAAACTAATTTCAGAACAAGTAGTAGAGCAAGTCAAAGGACATGGTCTGGCTGGGTCTTTCAAGCTGGGGAAGAATTATAAGGAACAGAAGAGGCGAGAAAGAACCAAAGAGCAGGTAAAACATGGTGCTGTAGTTAATTCAAGGCATTTTGCCAAGGCAGATCTTATTTCTGCCAATTTTGTGCTGCTCTGAGCTGTGTTGTCTGTGTGCAGTAGTTAGTGATGCTGGCTTGTTGATAAAAATGAAGACAACTACACCATTTGCTTTGACATGGGTGAACAAAGAAGCAGAGTCTTAAGTAGATCAGACTTGGGGCTAAAATACTAATTGCATTTGTCATAAATCTTTTAAATTAGTTCTGTGGTGGCTGGCAGAGGTGTTGTTTTTGCTGTAAAGTTGTCTTTTAAACACTGGTAAATATTAAACGTCCTCAAACTTGAAATAGATGTAAAATCTAAATATCTTATGTCTTGATGTATTTATATGTTCCAAAAGAAGATAAAGTGAGGAAGAAGTGTGACTTTCTGGTTAATTTTACTTTGTAGATAGCAAGGACTTCAGAAAACATGCAGAAGAAGCAGTTGGTTGATGCTAAAACTCAAACCAAAGAATCAAGAAATAGTGATATCACTTCTGAAAATGTCCTTCAAAGTCCTTTACGGGTGGATATCACGATGGAAGAACATGATTATTGTGCAACTAGCAAAAATAATAGGAAATCTGAAGCAGAGCATGAGAATTCTGTAGAAGAGGATAGCATTCAGCAGAAAGCTGTGGTTCCAGAGTCTCCCGATTTGTATGGCAGCCTCCTTGTCTCCAGTGATGCGAGCAGTCATCCTGATTTTGATGTTCCTAAAAGTATAGCTGATATCCAGCAGGAAGTTCCAAAGGACCAGTCCTCACTTTCCCAAGAAAGTGCTGGCAGTAGTGTACAACATACCAGTTCTGTATTTCCGTTTAATACCTCTGATTATCGTTTTGAATGCATCTGTGGTGAGCTTGGGCTGGCTGACTATAAAGCTCGAGTGCAGTGCCTGAAATGTCATTTATGGCAGCACGCAGAATGTGTAAACTACAAAGAGGAAAACCTGAAGATCAAGCCCTTCTACTGTCCCCATTGTCTGGTGGCAATGAAACCAGTTTCCACGGGAGCGACTCTGATAATTTCTCCAAGTTCTATTTGCCATCAGTGGGTAGATGAGATCAACAGGCATGTAAGATCATCATCTCTTCGAGTTCTGGTAAGGTTATATAGCTTCATATTCTGGAGAGTTATTTTATCAAGGCTCAGGGCTACCTGTCTGACGCTGTATATTGCATCAAACTGAGAGGTTTCTTTGCCTTCTGTGTCAGAGTTCTACATTTCTTGCTATTAGACCTATGTTTTGAAACAACGTCGTGTATCTGTGTCCCAGAAAGTCTATCTGCATTTACCTTTTTTCCCCCGCCCCTGTTGGTTGGTCACTGGGAGATGATACAATGCACTAGATATCTTTATCAAATGGAAGCAGATTTTGAGCAGTGGCAATAACATGTGATTTCTGAGAGGGAAGGCTGTCTGTGGTGGCTCTTTTTTCCTACAAGTTAGGCTTTTCTAAGTTCCTTGGTAGTCTGTGTGTTTTGGTAGTGTCAAGTCTTACTATACCCAACCCCAGCAGCTCTCTGACAGTTGCTTCTCCTTTTTTTTTCTCTAGATAAAAACAAATGTTTCAGCAGGTAAAGAGTGTACTTTGGCCTTGGTCGACCTGTGGTGTTTGCTGGGAGTAACACCATTACAACACTGTCACATGCAATAACAGTTACTTGGGAAGACAAAACATCCTTCCAAATGTCCTCCTTTTCCTCCTTCTTCCCCCAGCTTTATAAACTGAGCATGATGTCATATGGTATGGGGTACCCCTTTGATCATTTGGGGTCAGCTGTCCTGGCTGTGTCCTCTCCCAGTTTCTTGTGCACCTGCAGCCCACTCGCTGATGGGGTGGTGTGATGGGCAGAAAAGGCTCTGTGTAAGCCTGAAACATCCCTGTTCTCAGCACTGTTTTCAGCACAAATCCAAAAAGGAGCCTGATATTAGCTACTGTGAAGAAAATGAACTCTGTCCCAACCAAAACCAGCACATTATTACAGTATTCAGAGGTAGCCAATGTCTTCATTAATGATGTAGTCAAGTTTTGTCCTTCATATTTTTAGAAGGCAAGAACCTTTGTGATGGTAAAGTGTCTTGAGAATGGTAGTTACCTTATATTTTGAGTACAGTAATAGTAGATTGATAAAGAGAGGAAGCTTTCATCCTTCCAAATGTCCTCCTTTTCCTCCTTCTTCCCCCAGCTTTATAAACTGAGCATGATGTCATATGGTATGGGGTACCCCTTTGATCATTTGGGGTCAGCTGTCCTGGCTGTGTCCTCTCCCAGTTTCTTGTGCACCTGCAGCCCACTCGCTGATGGGGTGGTGTGATGGGCAGAAAAGGCTCTGTGTAAGCCTGAAACATCCCTGTTCTCAGCACTGTTTTCAGCACAAATCCAAAAAGGAGCCTGATATTAGCTACTGTGAAGAAAATGAACTCTGTCCCAACCAAAACCAGCACATTATTACAGTATTCAGAGGTAGCCAATGTCTTCATTAATGATGTAGTCAAGTTTTGTCCTTCATATTTTTAGAAGGCAAGAACCTTTGTGATGGTAAAGTGTCTTGAGAATGGTAGTTACCTTATATTTTGAGTACAGTAATAGTAGATTGATAAAGAGAGGAAGCTTTGTATTCAGGGATGTCTCTAATACCATCAGCTATCCTGAATAGGTACCCTGTGCATAAGTGAATTGTAGGCCTCCAGTAAGCCATTCGTGTGAGCAGTCTAATTAGATTTAGTGCAGCAACTAGTACATGTGTAAAACTTGCACAGTTTTTGTAGGACCCAGTCCAAGTTTTATGCCAGCTTTGAAAACTGTCATAAACAGATTTACATGGGAGCAGTAAAATAGCTTAAATACTGAATGTCAGTACTTTAAGCTGTGTGACACCTTCCATTCTAAGACTCCATTTTCATGTTCTTTTAACTGCTGGTTGTAAGTCACCCAGAATTGCTTTCAGTGTTAATTCGTAATGAAAATTGGTTGGTTTTTCTGTGAAGTTAAAAAAAAAAAAAAAAGCAGAAGTTTCAAAGAACCAGTTTTGCATTGCATGTAAAGGGTGGTTTTTATTCTTCCAACCGCATACAACCCATGGGAAATTCTAATGGTTATATTTAATAGAACGAGAAATTAAAATTTATCAGTAGGTCTTCCTTTGTGGCATAGTTGTCTCTTACTGCTGCTGTAAACAACCAAAACTTGGCCAAGTTACAAACCTCCATAAAATCTCTTCATAAATATTTGGAAGAAATTATTGGACCTAGGCAGCTATTTTTCCTTCTTATCAGTTGCTTCAGTGAGCATGCTCCCTCCTTCCCTTTTCTGTTTTCAGTTGATGTTCATTGACTAGGTAGCACACGCTCTGTTGTCACACTCTGGGACTGAACAGAAATTTTCTGCAAGTGTCTTCCGCAGTTGACAGAAAACACTGTTGCCTTATGCACAAATGTGAAATCCATTATGTGCTGATCATCAAGGGGTGAAGGAGGGAAAATAAACTAAGGTTTTATAGAGTCACCCGAATTCACATATTTTTTTAACTATTAGTTGTGTGAATTAAGAGGATATTAAAGTTTGTGACACTATGAGGGACTGGAAAGACTGATTTTTTTTTTTTTTTATTTTTAAATGGTAAAAATTGTGGGTAGCTGCAGATGAGAATGGGCCATCTTGGTTAGTGGTTATGTAATAAGTCATGAACTCACTGAATGAGAGGGGAATAGAAAGATGCTAGCTGTTTGAAGGTGAGACTAGAATATAGATACTTTCTAAATAGGTAGGGATGTTCCTGTATCTGTCAGAAGAAAGCCTTGTCTATTGTGATTACATGTTGTGATTAATATTAATAGATAAGTGACAAGAAGTAACTGATAGTAAAATTCTTAAAGAAAGCAATGAATGCCTGTAATTTTGTAGTAGGTTCCTGAGGTAAACTGGGAGTAAGAGAAAATGTTTGTATCAGAAGGCAAAGAAGGTGATTGGTATATAGCTCTGGTAACAATCTCTTAACAGCTGAAAAGCCAAGAGATGAGAAAACACTCCTATTTCAAAAATATTTCTGATTTTGTGCTGTGCCACACATTATTTGAATTTTTAACATGTTTTTGTATTGTAAGTATATTGGGACTCATAACACGCTTTCTTTAGGTACAGAATGATTCTGTGGAGAAACACATAGTAAAATGTTTAGTTTAGCTTACTGATTTTAAATTTAAACTGCTGTATGTTTCCAAAAGTATTTTGCTTAATATGACAGAGGAGATAAGAAAAATACTTCTGATATTAGAACTAATGTCAATAGGAAAGGTTTATAATAATATTGTGTTGGTGCACAGGGATTGTTTCTTACTAGGGTATTCTTTCTCTTTCACGAGTCTCTGTAGAAATCCTTTTTGTAGATAAAACATTGCCCAGAGTATAATTTCTGCTTGATGAATATTTTGCTGCATACTTCTATCTTTGCCTAAATCATCCATGAAATTCTTGGTAGTGGGGAGGATGGAAGGTAATACACCTACAGTAAAGGAGAGGAGAGGACAGGGCATGTTTTTCTTGAAATGAGAAAAAATAATGCTTTGCGAAGATATAATTACACATAAAATTTTTGCATTTGTTATCTGTTACTTGTATGGATTTCCTACCATGCTGCCATATGAATACAGGTTTTATGGATGATTTCATATTATACGAGGAACACTTCTAAAAGCATGCACATATTAAGCTGTAGTGATGTTCTGGGACTTCTGTTGAAGTGTTTCCTCATTTTTGCTGTCACGCTGTTGAATACAAATCTATGCAGGTGTATCAAGGTGTGAAGAAGCATGGCTTTTTGCAGCCGCACATGTTGGCAGAGCAAGAGGTGGTTATCACAACGTATGATGTTCTCCGCACTGAACTGAACTATGTGGACATACCCCACAGTAACAGCGAAGATGGGCGCCGCTTCAGGAACCAGAAGCGGTACATGGCGATCCCGAGCCCCTTAGTAGCAGTGGAGTGGTGGAGGATCTGCCTTGACGAAGCACAAATGGTTGAATGCACTACTGCAAAGGTATGACATTCCCAGTCATACATGTGTTTAACTTGAAAAGGTTTTGACAAGCTTGTTGTAAATAATACAGTAGACTTCCCTCTCAGCATTCTGTGCACTCAGGTAATTTGTCCTTGTAGCTTGTTCTTTAGAATTGAATTTTCTGTTGGAGGTACTTACTTGTTGAATGGTTTTCCTGTTGGAATTTTGGCAGACTGGAGTATATCCAGCTCAAAAAATACTTAACATAATCTATACTGACAGTTTAAAGAACTGGGTCATGATGTTGTATGTGGTGTTTGATAGTTTGAAACAAGACACTAGCCTGTTCAGTAACATGGTTCAGAGGCATAGATATGTCCTTTGGGTCTAGGAGCTAAATTAGTCAGCAGTGTGTCTGCAAACTCTAGGGCTGCATTTGGCAGAGAGATTATCGTGATGGTGGCGTCACGACCTTGGTGGATAGAGGATGGGCAACTGATGTAGTCTACCTGGACTTGTGCAAAGCCTTCGATACTCTCCTCTCAAAACTGGAGAGACATGGATTTGATGGATGGACCACTTGATGGATAAAGAACCAGCTGGATGGTCACACTTGGAGTCAATGGCTCAGTGTCTGAGTG
>NW_010270501.1:0-4420 GCF_000690775.1 Eurypyga helias
CCGACTGACTCACTGCATCGCAACACACCATCAGATGCAGCAATGGGAGTTACTCTGTAGTAGTGCGACTGGTACCATGATGGTGTCAGGGGGTGCACTGTGGCAGGTACCCCCTGCTCCCAACCCCCGGTGACGTGGTTAGCATAACTCACACCATTTTATAAGGCAAGCAGCCGTTCTCTGTGACCGGGCGGGTCACATATCCTCATTGTCAGGCCCTGAAGGTCCTGTGCACCAAGTAGCTGAACCGAACCGATTCTGCCTTCCCCTTCCCACTGGCCTCAGGGCTGCAGGGCACCAGGCTGACTGCCCTCTTCCTTGCCAGCCCACCCGGCCATCCCGGTGTTGTTGATGACCCCGTCACAGCACAGGGAAGTCTAACAGCACCCAGAGCACTGTCCGTAAAACTGAGCAGGTACAAGTCCCAAGGGTGAACCTGGAGCAGAACTGCTGCCGGGCAGCGAGACCATGACCCTGCAGTGGGCAGGGACACCTCCACCATCATCGGCTTCCTCCCAGGGCGGGGGGGACTTTCACACGGTTTACGAGTCTAGGTTATGATCGTTACACTGGCAGAGCAAACCACGGGTTAAGATCCAACCTGCCCTGCAGAGGGTCCAGGTGATGAGAAACCTAAGTCCAGTTGTGTTATAAAATTCTGTGTTATGCTACCTATAACTTATACTACACTGATTCTGCATGTAGAAATATTGTGCCATTCTAATAATAAATTCTGTGCTATACTAATCATAAAATACTCTAAAGTAAATAAAGCTTTAATTATAACTTCAACTCGGTGCCATCATCATTCTGCCAAGGATCTCTAAAAGAACCTGTCTGTCCTTCTAATGTCAAGTAACTGGTAGAAACAAAGGAAGAGGCAAAATTAGCAATGGCAGCTCGGTCCTAGACTTATAATTGAATGACAGTTCAAGGGCTGTTTTCCTTCGGGATTATACTTAGTTGTGGCTAACCATTTAAGGGGTGAAATTCTAGGAAAAAAACCCCTTTGGGTCTGTGTTTGAAAGAGCATCCCCTGAATGAGCATTTAAATCAATAAGAAAAAAAAATCTTCACTGAATAAATAAGGAAGATAAATACAGTTTCAGTGGAGTACAGTTCAGGAAGATCTGCAGAGGCCTTTTTTTTACCCACATCCTTTAGCCCTGTGGTAGTCACTTTCCCTGACTCTTGACACTGTCGGTGACTGATACCTCTTGAGAAAAGCAGACCGTAGGGGAAGATGTCCCATTGCTTTTGGTGATGGGCCAGTTACAGGTCGTTAGCCAGCAGCCATGGGATTGTGGCTGGCACCATCAGGCCCAGTTCAGACATGGCATAGTAAGGGCCAAGGTCACCCAAGTCCACAGGGTTGTGTCTTATTTGCAGAGGAAGATGAACATGACCCCTGTATCAGAGCCCAGCAAGCCTCCCTGGGGACCTGTGAGCTGGGCTGGCCCAAACACAGTCTTGGCTTGGCAAGTTGTCTCTGCCGGGAGACACAAGTCTCAAAATCAACAGCCTGCATAACCCTGTGCACAGCTATGACCTGGAGACAGGTTCATAGATGTATTTTGCATTTGAGTGCAAACCTACCATCACCCTTGCAGGAAGAGGAGGATGAGGAAGGAGAGGAGCATTCTGGTATGTATAAGGGAAAATGCAGCATCGCACTTTGACAGAAACTCATATCTTACTGATCTGGCTTTAGAAAGCTGTATCAAGTCATGCTGGGGCTGCAGCTGTTCTCTAAACAATTCCAAGGCAGTGTGATTTCCACTTACGTTACATATGCTTTGAAGATACGGACCGCTGCAAGGAAAGCTGCATTACCACCGTGCACCTACACATCAATTATTTTTTCCAAAAATAGTCTTTGATGTCATTTCTGTATTTGACATAGTTGTTCCACAAGTGAGAAGGCCAACAACAAATAACAGCACGAAAATAAAAATTGCCCAGAAGCAGCAATATTAAGAAAAGTTAACTCATGTTTCCAAGTGCTATTTTTATTTCTAGCCCTGAAGCACTAACTCATGTTGCTGACAGTGCTTAGGCTCCACTGCTGAATTTTAGAAGTAGAATGCAATATTCTTCTTACAGGTCATTCAGGTAACTAAACAAATGATAATATACCAAATCTGAGTTTATATTTAAGCACATATGATGATAACTTGAAAAAGGTGTTATTGGTGGATGCTGAAGTGTATTGTAGAATGTGTCTAAAAGCATGAATTATTTTATTTTTTAATACATGTTTGTATTTGTACCTGGAAATTATAATTTAGCACTTTAAAAAATAGTAATTTTATTTCTGAGTGTCTGGATATCTAGATATCCAGGAAAAGTGTCTATAATGCTTTTCAGGACAAACACCTTTTTTTAATTAAAGGGGTTTTTTTATTTTTCCCAGAACTCCTTTGAAACAATTTCTAGCCTACTCAGTTGTAGATACATTTCTGTGTGAATTATTGACATTATACCAGTGTCCCATTATCATGACACTGAATCCTATTGTACCTTTTGAGTGGCACAGAAACTGTTAATTCTGCAATGAATTTTGCCAGCATTCTGCTTGTGTTGTGTCTGGTTGAAGGTTTTTCGTAAGATCTATTAGCCTTAAGTCATTATGTGCACACTATTGCATAGAGGCAGGTGCCTGAACATGATTTGGTGATGCTCTAGCTACGCTGACATATGGAGCAAGTCATTCTGTATGTGGGACTCTTACACGTATCTTGACATCTTCTCCTGTATTGCTCCCTCCCAGCAACTCACACATAAAGCTGCAGCTGCTGTGAATGTGACTTCTTCTCTGACCAGTGTCATCTGGTCATCTCAGCTTTCATTTGGCTTCACATAGGGAATACTTCCAGGGCAGTTTGTTACATGTTTTATGCAAATTTACTTGAGCAGGTGTAATTGTGAGGGCCAATGTACTATGCCTTCTGTCCAAAAAATCCAGCTAAATCTTGTTTATTTCCTCTAGGTAAGAGCACACGGAGTGATTCCTGCTCGTTCCCATTTCATTTAAGAATGAAGGACTGAAAGCAGCTAATCAGCCTGATGAATTCAGATCTCTGCGCACATAAGCAACTATGTAATAGATGTTTAATCTGAAATGTTCACAGTGCAGTCAATTCGCATGCAAGGAGCACGCCAGGCTGCAAAGCACTTTGTACAATTCATAACGTTCTCTGTCAAAGACCAGCTTCAGAAGTTAATGCCGTACATTTGCTTTGTCGTAAGAAAACAGCAGACAGACCTAAAAGCATTGCAGTATGCCACAAGTCCCTCTGATGTTTGCAATTCCCAGTTAATGTCCCCCCTTAAGAAATGCACAACTTCTAAACTGTGCAAACAGTAAGTCTCTTTAATCCTGTATCCTCATCATATCCCTTCCTCCCTTCTAAATTCATTTGCTTGACTTTAGTAAGGGAATTTCTGAAATAACAAGGCTGTTGCAGCGTAGCTGTTTTGTGTTACACCACTAATTCATTTGACCCAACATGTTTGCCAGCTGATATAGCTCACATCAGAGGTATTATGCAATTTCCATCTATGCTGCCGAGGTCAGAGCATACCTTGCAGAAGGGGTGCAGTCACTGCAAAGTCCAGTAAACCCCAGTGGCAGTTTCCATCCTCTCATCCATTACCAGTTGGTTTGGATAGCTTGAAAAGCCCATGGCTACAGCCAAATGCACGTTTGCTTCAGCTGAGGACTGAGACCGTTACTTTCATAAGTAAATGTTCAATGAGCTTTTATACTATTTTGTTTATCCATCAAAACCATCTGTGCAGCTTGAATATAATTTCATTTTCATTTATGATAAAACAAAACATAGAAATTATTTAGTCTGCAAATTTTATCTTTTTTGTAGGAAAAATAAATTTCATTCGGCCTCCCTGAAGGGTATTGCATAAATAAGATTGGATTTTGAATAGAGGTTAGTAGTGTCTCCTTAATATTTTGATACCTTCAGGAGATAAAATTAACACAGCTGGCCAGCAGAAAGCTAGGCACCATTAAAGTGCACAACAATTAATTTCCCTGGTTGTGAGTGTACCGCATAGTATCAGTATTCCTCATAGTGTAGATCTCTTTACCCACTTTCTTATCGGGTGATCGTCACTGGTCAAGATGATCTTCCACAAATATGCCCCCCAAATGCTTTAGAGAGTTGTTCAACAGCACAAAGACAGACATGTCACACAGGCCATGGGGTGGAACGAGGATAAAATGGGTTGCTGCTGCAGAATTTGTGAGATACCTACTGGACATGGTGAATCAAGTGGGAGTCGTGTTTTGTTACAGGAGAGGCTTGATTATATTGGGAAGTTCAGCAAAGGCAGAAGGAGACACCAGACAGAAGCTGAAAAGAGTCAGGGGCAAAGTTCATTCCCGTTTCTGCCTTTGTAC
>NW_010270501.1:4439-15869 GCF_000690775.1 Eurypyga helias
CCATTGGGATGGATTCTGATTTGTCAGAAGGAACTAGTCCACTGGGATGTGGTGGTATAAAATCAGAAGAAAACCTATTCATCTTCAGTGAAGTTATAAAGACAACACAATTTAGCCTGGGTAGAGAAGGCAGCAATGGTGATTCCACAGATATTACTCTACTGGGGAGCACAGCTTACAAAACAGGTCTGTCATGCAGTTTGAGGGTTAAACAGTGCCTATAATAAATGCTAAGCTACAATTCAAACCTTTTTAGCTAACTCAAGGCTTTTTTTAAAAGCAGTTTTTCCTAGCTCAGACCAACCATTAGGTGAAGAGCTGGAAATAGTGAGAGAAAAAGGGATTTATGTGTGTGCATCAAAAGGGGAATATATCCCTTTGCGAATTATTTCCATGGGTCCCCTACCTTCAAATGAAGAGATATGTGATATAACAATTCATTGTTCTGACACACATTACAATCATGATGTGAAGTTTTTAATGCATCATGTTACATTAAGCTTAGCCCATGGTCTAACACCATGTAACATAAATTTCTGTGAAGGGAGTACCATAACACGATACTGTCTTTTAAAAGATACACACGATTTTTTCAGATCACCTACTTTTTATCCATGAACGCCCAATTCAAAAATCGAGGTGGCAGACGAAAGTGGAGTGAATGAGTACCTACAAACCAGAGTATTTATCTTGTGTAGTTTTGATCATTGCTACCTGTAGTCAATGACTCCAGTCAATTTTTATGTTGTAATGCATGAGCAAAGTTGATGGACATATTTTTTTGTCACCCCCAGTTAGATTTTATTCGGGGTCAATCAAGGGAGACCTGACAGCCGTTAAGACTGTAAAGCACACTGAGAATCCTTGCAAGTGTTTATTCCTCAGTAGATAGAGGGACTTTGATTATGAACCTGTCACTAACCTTATTTTGACTGCTCTCTTTTTGTCCTACCTTGGAGACAGATTTTCTGTTTTAATTGATAGCTTATTTTAAAATAAAAATATCGTGTAGGTGATCCTCATTGGAATGAAATAAAATTGATTATTGATTTGGCAATAACTGGATATAATAAAATGTCCAGTGAAAGATGAAATTCAAATCTGAAGTTTAGAGAATTTGTAGAGTAAAACTGTCTGGGATCAATCTCTTAGGAAAAAAAGAGGTAGATTTTATAACTTTATGTATACTTATCTCTCCCTGAGATATTAAAAAGATTCAGGATTTTAAAGACTTTTTATATAAATGTCTTGAAACTGATCTTCAATGCCTGCTTGATTCCTAAGTTATTATCTTTATTTTTAATTGAATCTTTTCTGTGGTACAATACGAAGCAACACCGTGAAACTTAAAAACGTCACCTGACATCTGTGTGGGTTTGACTGATCACATGCTTCAGTGCAAAGTTTAAATACCAGCAAAGGGGATTCCTCCCTTTTTGGCCACATCTGAAATCTACAATTCCTACTGGAGACCGAACACTCGGGACAATGTCCTCCAATGAAGAAGCAATCTTTGCCAGTGCTTAGCAGACAGGAACATGTTGGTAGCACACAACGGTGGAGGACTGCAAAGTAGCTGGCACCAACAGGCAGATCATGCTAATATCCCTTATAGTGCTGCAGCTGATGTTGTGAAAGCTTCTCATGAGTCAGTAAAAAAAGAAAATAGTATCTGTAGACTGAAGCATCAATATGAAGCAGTATTTAGGAAGCCTAAGGGAGAACAAAAATGTTTGCTTCTAATAGAGTGGCAATCTTTACTGACATGTTGTCATGATATAGTTTGACACTGTAAAGCAACTGGCACAAAGTCACACTGTTGTGATTAAGTTTAGCACTGTACGGTATCACTTTAAATAGTTAGGAAATTGGTGTGTTGTAATTGCATAATTAACATAATGTAAGAGTTTCTGGTGAGTTCTTGCAGGAATCTGTTCACCAGGCCTAAGTTATTCAATATATTTATTAATCACCAGAGAAAGTATAAAATAATTGCTAATAAAGCCTGCTGCTTGCACAAATGTTGTTGACACTGAAATAATAAGAATAGATTAGTTCTGTAAAGCAATTATGATTGCTGGGTGAAATAAACTAATTCAAAATATATAATTTCAGTGCTGGAAAAGTCAGAGTCATATATGTAGGAGCAAAGAATATGTCGGACTTAGAGAGTGAAGAACCGTGACATGGAAACCAGCAACCCCAGAAAAAGACTGGTGGTTTGCAGTGGCTAACAAACTGAACCTGTGCCCAGCTGTAGTACCATGTCTGTTAGACAGCTGGTATCATCCCTTAACATAGTGACACATCAGTATTGTGTAGGAGTCTTAATATATAAAAATGCCAAAAGAGTGAGCATCTGACTGGAATAAGGTGCTCAGTTATATGCTTTAAAATGGGGAAAAAAGCTTCTAAGGCTCATAAAAAATCTATGGCAGTGATAGCATACCTGGAAAACCTATCTCATGCAGCAAGGCACAAGAAGCTAAGTCAGCAAAGAAAAGAAGGATTTTGGTCAGTCTGTAATCTACACAGAGAAGGAATTTCTGACAGCAGCAGGTTCACAACCCAGCAGAAAGAATGAGCAGTAGGATACAACAGTAAGTTCAAACTAGACAAAATCAGGATTGGCTAAATTTTAAGTACTGGGACATTAACTACTGGAAAAACTACCTGTGAGTAAGGGGGACAGAGATGTTTAAGATAGGGTGTTTTTCCGTAAACTATGCTTTAGCTTAACTGCAAGTTAAGGCTCAATGTAGAAATTGGCAGGTGAAATCTGTGCAGGCGTTTAGGCCAGACAATCTTAGTAGTTCCCTGCATCCCTAAAAGTCTGCTTCTCAAAACACACGCACCTAAACTGAGGAGCTGTGCTCTTGTACTGCAAACTCAGCTGCAGGAACTGAAACCCATCTCTTGAGAAGAAACTGTAAGACTGAAGTCCTGCTCCTAGACTGCTACATTTTTTATAGGGAAGGAAGGTGAGAGAGCGGTCTGTCTACTTTTCTCTTACACTTAGGACATCAAGTGCAGGAATTGTTAGGAATAATTACAACAAAACATGACACCGTGAATATTACAGCAATACTGATTTTGCTAAAATTAGCCTGATCAAACCAGTTTAATGAGATTTTTATATTTCTAGTCTTCAATGAGGAATGAAAACATTTCTATTTTCAGAAATACAATGCATTAATCCCTAATATATATATAAAGATTTCAAGGTAGATATTGGAGTAATCATTCCTAATCCAGCAGAAAATATGACCATAACAAGGAACTAAGCCCTTGAAATATCAGAAACACCTGAGTTATATTTTAGTAGCAAGTCACATCTTGCTTAAATTAAACTGAGTCAGGATTAGGTATCTAGTCTGTGCCTGTTAGGCTTCTTTTACACTGAAGAGAAACAGACATCTCTAGAGTTCTGTTCATGCAGTGTAAGTTGGTTATCTAAAACTGGAAGATTCATCATCTACAAAAGACTCGTTAGATGAGATGAATCCCACACTGAATGCTTACACTGAAAAGGTGACTCCTCCAGCTCAACTCTCTTTTAACACTGGCAGTGTTTAAAGCGTATAGGCACTACATTTCCAACATTGACCATGGGGAAAATTCCTCTAAGCATGCTGAGAAACACCTCAGTGCTGACCATACATGGTGCCATGCCTGTGACTATTTTTAGAAATCCCAGAAAAGCTTTCTGTCCCTTCATCTTCTTTGGAGTGATTATTTGCTGTTGTTTTCTCTCAACATCTCAACCAAACCTGCCCTGGATTTACAAGCATGTGGGTCAACGCACAGTTTTTTCCTGCCAGGACACCATCCTGGTGGGAGCACAGAAAGTATTAAGCATGGAAAATACTTCTTCTCCTGTTAGTGCTGCTTCAAGTTTGCTGTAACAACCCCATATGATTGAAGCAGAGAGAGAAAGGAGAATGACAACGTACCCAAGTGGTTAGGTAACGTACCCCAGTGGTTAGGTAACGTCCCTGTGGGAAATATTTGTAGGCAAAATAGCAAAACATCAGCAAATGGATTAGGGAGGACTCCATCCCAGAAAGACCCCAGTTACCTGGTCATATGGACTCTGCCTTAGGAGACTTTCCTTGGCAGAAGAGGAAATTCAAACAATGGGAAAGCTCGAACCACTGAGCTACCAGATAAAGCAGCGGCACCAATACACTTATGCTTTTAAAGAAAAGATGTAGCTGTCTAAATCAATTAGAGAGTTCAGACAGGAATGCTGAGTATAAGGAAGCACCTGAAAGTACATCAGAGAAGGCACTGAAAGGCCAAATTTGACCTGGTAAGTATGGTTTTCACACTGGTAATTTCTGAAGCGCCTTACCTAGATTCTAGTTGGAGAGACATAAAGCCCTAGTGACTGTACTCGCAGCCCAGGTACCCAGTTGCTGAGGATTTCTATAGGTGCTCAGAGGTTAGACTAAACATAGATGTTTATACTTAATTTAAAAAATCTAATCAAGTTAAATACATTAAAAATAAAACTGAAATCAGTTGTAAAACCCTGACAACCTCTATTGAAGCTTAGATTTTCTCAGCGTTGTTCAGTATATTAGAAAGATTCTCCTATTCAGAGGCTCAAATAAAGCAATTTGGGAAATTAGTAGAAAAACATTAAATTTTTAAGATCAGCATAAATCCAGAAATGTATTCATTTTCCTGACTT
Organism: Eurypyga helias; assembly: GCF_000690775.1. NCBI lineage: Eukaryota > Metazoa > Chordata > Aves > Eurypygiformes > Eurypygidae > Eurypyga > Eurypyga helias. The sequence continues at coordinate 9,136 of NW_010270501.1, forward strand.
TACTGTGATGCTGATACTAGTTTTTGCACTTTTTCAAACATTCTGCTGTACAGAAAAGCCTTTGTTTTCTTTGATGTTTGTTTTACTAGTAGGTGTAGCAAATATGTTTGTTGTTTGATTAGCATTGCTCATGCAAAATTCAAAAATGGATTGAAGGCTGAAAATGCAGGACTGTTTTCTAGTCTATGAATTTAAAAAATGGAGAAGATAACATGGACAAAACCCTATTGGTGAGGGGTCAGATTTCCAAGGATATTTTGGTGCCTGGAGATGGAGACAGATGACCAGTGGGACTTTCAAAATCCCTCCTACAGATTAAATGTCTAACTCCTATTGACTTCAGGGGAAATGAGGCACTAGCCCCTATACGCTCTTCTGATAATCTCAGTAGCCATTTATCTGCATGTTAGACATCTAAGTATTAGGGCCTGCAAACAGGAAATAATCTCTCAGTTCACTAAATAATGTATCCACTTTGTCAATTTAGTAATTGGGCTGGTTTTAAATATGCTTCCTTTTTATAAGGAAAAAACCCCAATGCCTTATGTTTAAGACTGTTAAATACAAGTAATTAAACCAATTTTGTGCATTTAAATTGATTTTTACTTTCCACTCTAATGCATTTTGATACAAACCCCAAATAAAATCATCATTTAGAAAAGTCTTTTGCCATTTTCTGAGATAATACAAATGCAAAAGGTAGGCATCTGAACAAATTACACTGTGTATATTTGTGTGATAAAATAAAAAAGATATTGAAATGTATTAAATATACATTGCAAATATGGTTGCAAATCAGCTTTCACTAATTATTATGCCAGTCAGTGAGAACAAAGGTAATTACCAAGTACAAATGCAAAGCAAAAATAAAATCAGCTCTTTAAATCAAGGTTTCCTTCTCACTGTTGATAATCCTGATTAAAATTGGAAGCCTAAATTACTATGAGCAGGTGAAGATTAACAAGGATCTCTATGATACAGGCCTGTGAAATACAGTCACAATCTCTTAAATCTCTTCTTTCCAGAATCACAAGGAATGTTGCACCTTGTTCTCCCATTTATCGACCCAGATCTATGAAGGTTTCTGTGCCTTAATCAATGCAAACATAACACGATGTAAGTGACCTGTTCTCTGAGTTTATGATTACCCTCAGTTCTGTTGCCAGCATATCACAGGTAACAGTTGATAGCAATAACCCATAATATTCAGAGATTTTTTGATTTCTGTGTAACGCTTTCTAAGAAACAGCTGGGCGCTTTGAATGCTTGAGTTTAATTCCTTGATTTTCAGAACCCTTGACACATTCCTCCTCTGTATCTGGGTGGCAAACAAAATAAAGCACTCTGCTGTTAAAAGGGGGAAGAACATAGCCCAAATCTTGCACCATCAAGTTGAAATAATGCAGCTTGTATGTATTAACCCTATGCTCTGAAAATGCTTTGCTTAAAATGTGCAGGGGATGGAGTAGATCAAAGCATAGTGCAGAATAATTGATGAAGAATATCACCCTCTTCTTGTCCACTAACACTCAGGCGAAAACGTTTTATCTCTTTGTTTTCCAAATCTTGCTGCATCTTGCTGAGAAAGCTGGGAGGGGTGGGGGCGGGCAGGGACCTAAATTTTCTTACTGAGTGCATGAATAATGAGACTTGTGTGCATAACTTTTTTGCACCACTTGGAAAATTGCCTCTCACTGCATTTCTTTGAAGCTGGAAGAATAACCTTTATACCTCTAACAGTTATAAAAGGCCTAAAGTAAACATTTAATGGAATGGAAACAATAATGTGACATCATTCCAGTAAGTACAGCTTTGTGCTGTGCAGCTTGTTTTACAATAATGGTGTTACTTAGTCGTTTATTGGACTTGTGAGCACCTGGAAGGGAGAAAAAAAAAAACCCCAAACCCAAACACCAAACCAAACCCAAACAAGTGCATTTAGGGGAACTGCCTTGTCTAAAAGTTGAGAAATATGCTCAATTTTACTGAATTTATACAGCATACAGCTGAATATGACAGGGGTTTTTTTTTGTACTGATCTCCTCCATTCAAGCTTTGGGTTTATGTATGCATACATGACTGTTTATTTACACTAGACCATTTCATTAGAACCAATGGATGACTGCAGCCTTTGCTAATTTGTTTAATTTAATTATGAAGTCCTTGATCAGCTCCCTTTGCCCTCCAGCAATCACTATTCCTTCTGCACATGGGTGCTTGTGGGCCACAAAAAAGCCTTTTTGGCTTTCCATCTGTGTTAACAGAAGAGTAAGAGGGACCTTAAAGCTGTCCTCACTGGCCAGAGTAAGCACGACCAGCAAAAAGCTGCTAGATTCTTGGTACCTTCCATTAGTTCTTGTTTTAATCTGCTGTTGCATCACCCCAAAAGTGGAGGCAGGAGAGTCCAGGGAGGCCTAGCCAAAGTCTTGAGAGTTTGAAATACCTGAAGGAAAAAAGAGAGGACTGACTGTGTCTTGCATGCAAACACAGGGCAGAGCAAAGCTTAAGCTGCAAGTCCTCTTCACTGTCCGGCAACCCCCAGCACAATGAAAACAAGGTCATCTTCCCTTACGAAGAGAGCTGTTCATGCGTTGCCCAGGAAGCCTTTCCCAAGGCTTCTTGCAGTCAGGTTTCTGTACCCCTGGCCTGCCATCGTGCTCAGGTGGGGGTTAGTCCACATCACTGTATCAGTGCTGGGATGTGAGCTGATCTGGCTCACAAACCGCCTGAGCGCTTCCCTGCAGGCTCCTGGGGGTCTCTCTGCCTCAAGAACTAGTGTTACTGTCAATATGCTGGTGCTGCGTGCGTCGATGGAAGGTTTTCCCTCCCTCAGCTCCCAGGCACCGGCTGCGAGTTGTGGCACAAATGGAACAAAATGGTTTCTCACTCATTTTAAGATAAGAGAGCTACAACTCAAATTTTCTCTCCCTTGTCTTGCTGGAGAGCTTATATGTTAAAAGCACTTGTATAAAGTTGCTGGAATACGAAGTATGTATTATTTATTATTTTCATGCTTGCAACAGTTTGACGGAAGGCAAGAGGAGATGACATTTGAAGGGAATATAGGAAATAGAAGGGGTACATTAAAAGATCGTGAGGAACACTTTGTCAGCTAGTTTCTGCCTGTACACTGCCTTGATTAGATGAAATGCATGTGTACATTTATTCCATACCTGAAATAAATGATGGTGATGCATAAAGCTTTTATAAGTACAACTTGGAGATAAACGAACTCAGAGGTGGAAATGTGAGCAATGATATAAACTATATACCTCACTGCCACCTGTTTTGCATCTTCCACTTGTGTTTTGTGGAAAATTGCTATTGAAATGTTTTGAAAATATTTTTACAGCATTTGATTTGGAATTTTTTACCCCGCCACCTGAGTGGCACAAGACACTAAGGAGTGTGAGTTCAGCCAGAAGGGGAATCAGGTCAGTGCCTTCTCTGACTCATAAAAGCTTCGTACCACAGGATAAATGTCTTAAGACTTTTTATAATTAGAAACTAATATTACACCCTTTAAAAAGAATTCGAAAGAGGAGAAACACTCGCTGCAGCTCACTAAGATAATTTCTTTTACATGTATGGGATTCTTCATTTGTTTGATTTTGGGGATGCGAAAGCAGCTAGGTGTCTTTCTATAAAGGCTGCTCGCAAAAGGAGAGAAAAAGAAATCACCTCGGTAAAGCTTGAGAGGTGGAGAGGTAACAGCAGGCAGGCTCCTGGGGACAGATCCTTCTTTGAAGTAAAGTGCCATAGCTCTCCTGGAGTTATGACAACTTAGACCAGCAAAGAGCTCCCCTTTGAGCACTATACTTGTCCTTTTGGGAATTAGACTAGACCATTTCAACACATATATTGGAGGAGATGTACAATCTTTGCTTCTATTTATAAAGTGTAAAAAGAGGCAATCTCTCCAAATTGTGGGAGTTTATCTTGAAGTTTATATGCTATTCTTTCATAAATTGCTGTTGTAGCAAGAGATTGAAGCCATTTATCAGCAGGTATTGGAGATGTTACAATGATGCATTATGATACATTTAGCTACCAATATTTAGCTATCAATATGATACATTTATCATCAATATCTAGCCAATACTACCAATGATTTAGCAGGAGAGGTTAGATGAAAATACTCTAATGTATCATTAGGGAGACAGAGTGTCTGGAATGAAAGATTCCAGTATCATTTATATTTCTTGTGTTACCGTGTCCCAAAATTGCATCACTGCAGACCAGGGGGATTTTTTAGAGTGTGTCTTCCCTTTATGAGCAGGTGGTTCTGCCTCCTTACACAGAAGTCTGCACAGGTCTGAGTCCTCAAATTACAAGCATCCAGGTGACAGGTTTCGGCATACATGTTTGCCGATGATGAAATTCAGAGTCTCACTTAAAAGAATGGAATTTGAGCACAAACAGCCTGTTTTTTTACTGCTCAACTGCTTGTGTTACTGATCATAGTCACACAAAGAGAACTAAATGCTGCAGGTTTTCATTTTGGGGGGTTTGTTTGTTTTTACCAAACAATTTGCAAAAATATCAATGACCACAAAAGCAAGTTAGTAAAGAAATTAGCATCCCAAGTCTTCAGTGTAAAGCCCAGGATGGAAAGAGGTGCCCAAATGCATGTCTGAATATGTTGGATAAACGGGACTTGTGAAGGCTGCCTGTCATCCAAGCAGTCATTTCTCTTGCAAGTCAATGGTGATCCAGTGGAGCTGCAATGTAGAATCACAGAATCACAGAATGGTTTGGGTTGGAAGTGACCTTTAAAGGTCATCCAGTCCAACCCCCTGGCAATGAGCAGGGACTCTTTCCACTAGATCAGGTCATTCAGACCCCCATCCAACCTGACCTTCAGTGTTTCCAGGGATGGGGCATCTGCCCTTCCAAATTCTCTTTCACTTTTTTGGTGACATTTCAGCTCATGGGTGTGTAGGAGGCTGTTATAGCTAGCTATCCATGGGCCTATCATTTTGTAACAGAATATTAGATAGCAAAAAGTAGTCAGTCATGGAGAGAAGTTGCAAATAGCACTCCTGATCTCTGGAAATAAACCCTTCTGTATAGCAAGGACAGTCACAGGAAGAAATAGCAAATGAAGTCTCAACAGCGTGTATACACACTGAGACAGCAGCAGGTTACATGGCAGTTGGTCCAGCTGAGGCTCATTCAAGACAGTGAAAACATTCTTGTTCTGTTCACATTAATGCTTGTCCCCAGTAGTCATTCAGAAAACAGTCACTCAACAAAACCATGCATCACCACGATTCCCAGAACAGCAACTCTGAAACAGTTTTTCCTGTAACGTATTTTCAATTAATCATGCTGAGGAGAAAAGAAAGTGTTTTCACTAAGTTTATTCAGAATCCTCCAAAATCACAGTTTAGTTCCAAAGCCTCTGAGCACCTCATTTTGATTACATGTAGCTTTATAAATGAACAACATACTGACAGTAACTTTCTGTGGTGATGAAAGCTATTCAGACACACAAGCCTCAAAAAGACTATGAAAATCTCAGAATGACCTGACAAAACTAGCTGAACAAGCATCATGAAGGTTGATGAAATAAGATACAAAAGTATAAGGAGGAAGCATCCTTGTACGTAGCTCATTGAAGTTCTAAACCTGAAAATGGCTGTGCTTGACAAAAGTAGGCATGTGTTTGGATGTATCTGAAATCGGATGATGATAATAAGGCAGAAAATAAAATGTCATCGTATTTTATGGCATTATAAATACTTTACCTCCTCTGCAATGCTGTGTTTGGTTCTGCCCACAGAATCTAAAAGGGATGTTTGCAGAATTAGGCTATGCCTGTACTGCACCAAACAAAAAAGCTGAAGACTCCCTTCCGAGCTCCACCTGTCCTTGTTGCCCATCTCTAGTGTTAAAAGGACAACTCATATACAAGCAGCCTATCTATACAGTCTGCCCCTGGGGTATAGAAGACTGCATCACGGACCACCACAGCTGATAGCTCTGCCCAGCCTCAGCCAGTTAATCCTGCTGTGCTGGGTGGTGTGGCAGTGGGCCAGGCTGAGCCCTCTCTGTTCGCCACACTGAAGGTAGGATGGGCTGCAGCTGGATCTCAGTACATGTTCTTATCAAAGTCCAATCTTACGTCCAAACAATGGAAAAGTGAAGTAGGTTGAAAGAACTAGTGGATGAGGTCACGAAACCTCTATCCATCATATCTGAGAAATCATGGGAGTCTGGTGAAGTTCCTACTGACTGGAAAAGGGGAGAAATAACCCAAACAGGAAAAAAAGGAGGATCCAAGGAACTACAGGCCAGTCAGTCTCAGCTCTGTGCCTGACAAGATCGTGGAACAGATCCTCCTGGAAGCCATGTAAAGACACATGGAAAACACGGAGGTCATTGGTGACATCCAATGTGGCTTCACCAAGGGCAGATCATGCCTGACAAATATGGTGACCTGCTATGATGGGGTCACAATCTTGGTGGATAAAGGAAGGGCAACTGATGTCATCTACCTGCACTTGTGCAAAGCCTTTGACACCGTCCCATCCTGTTCTCTAAATTGGGGAGGTGTGTATTTGATGGATGGCCCGCTTGGTGGATAACGAACTGGCTGGATGGTTGCACTCAGAGAGTTGTGGTCAACAGCTTGGTGTCTGAGTGGAGATCAGTGACGAGCGGTGTTTCTCAGGGGTCAGTATTAGGACCAGGGCTCTTTCACACCTTTGTCAGTAACATGGACAGTGGGA
>NW_010270502.1:0-868 GCF_000690775.1 Eurypyga helias
TGTGGGATCAGAGCTGCTTCGCTCCCGGGGTATCCCACGGGGCCGGGATGGGGTGGGTGCTGCCCATGGCGTTGGGATGTGGGTACCACCGTGCTGCTTCCCCTGGGAAAGGCAGGCATGGGGCTGCCCCCAGCCCAGGGGAAGCTTCTGGTCTCGCTGAGCTGGGGGGGGGCAAAGCACATCCCGAGAGCAGCGGTTCCCGGCGCGCAGGGCTCTCCGTAATTCCCGCGCTGCCCGCGGGGCTCGCGCCGGGCTCACGTTTAAATAAAAAAATAAATAGGAGAGCAACTGCCCGGTCCTCGTGTGATGGAAAATGTGCCCAGAGGCTCAAAAACTGGCTGGTGAATGAAGGATCCATCCCAAACCATCGCTTGGAGTCTTGTGGTCTGGCCGGGAAGGTTGGGATCGGTGTCAGAGCCGGGGGGAGGGCTGGGAGCACCCAGCCTCGTCCCCAGAGACACCCGTGTGCCGGGTGCCGAAGTCTCCCCGGTGCTCCCCACCGGCCGGAGCCCACTCGGGGCTGGGGTCCCCGTCACGCTGCGAGGGGACGGTGCCGGACGGTGCCGGACGGTGCCGTTCCCACAAGGGGGAGTGAGCGGGAGCCTGGTGCACCCTGTACAGTGCTGGATGGTGCCGCACACTGTACCGCGTGTTGTACCGCACACGGTACCGTACACGGTACCACACGCTGTATGATGCTGCCGTGTGCTTCACACCGTACGGCGCTGCACCCTAGGGTGCTGCATGACGTACTGCATGCTGCACGGTGCTGTACGGTGCCGTACCATGCTGTATGGTGCTGTGTGGTGCTGTACGGTGCCATACGGTGCTGCACGGTGCCATACGGTGCCCTCCGGTGCCGCACGGG
>NW_010270502.1:889-1371 GCF_000690775.1 Eurypyga helias
TTGTAAGGTGCCATACGGTGCCGTACGGTGCTGTGCGGCGTTGTACGGTGCCGTACGGTGCTGTGCGGCGTTGTACGGTGCCGTACGGTGCTGTGCGGCGTTGTACGGTGCCGTACGGTGCTGTGCGGCGTTGTACGGTGCCGTACGGTGCTGTGCGGCGTTGTACGGTGCCGTACGGTGCTGTGCGGCGTTGTACGGTGCCGTACGGTGCTGTGCGGCGTTGTACGGTGCCGTACGGTGCTGTGCGGCGTTGTACGGTGCCGTACGGTGCCGCACACTGTAAGGATCCGTGCCCTGTGTGGCTCTGCACCCCATACGGCTTCGCACCCCACACACTCCGCAGCCTGCATGGCTGTAGGGCTGCACGCAACACGGGGCTCTGCCCCCCAACCGGCTCCACGCCCGTACACCCCCACATGCCGTGTGGGTCCAGACCCTGCGCCCCGTGCAGCTTCACGCCCCATAGGGCCCCGCACCCCCGC